>NC_088982.1:19855698-20160553 GCF_963932015.1 Anas acuta
AAGTTCAACATCTAAAAGTCTTGTTCTCCAAACAAAAGGGGATCTGGAGAACAAAAGACTTGTTCTCCAGATCCCTCACCAGCTTTGTTGCCCTTCTCTGGACTCTTTCGAGCACCTCAATGTCCTTCTTGTAGTGAGGGGCCCAAAACTGAACACACTACTCGAGGTGCGGCCTCACCAGAGCTGAGTACAGGGGGACGATCACCCCCCTAGCCCTGCTGGCCACACTGCTTCTTATACAAGCCAGGATGCTGTTGGCCTTCTTGGCCACCTGAGCACACTTCTGGCTCATATCTGCTGGCTCTGATCTCCCAATCTCTCTCCTTATCTTTTACACAGAGTTCCTACTGTAGTTAGGGAATGGGTTTAGGATATAAAAAATCTTTTTCTTTACTCGGATACTTTGGCAAGGTGATTAGAATAAACTATCAAAAGTGTCTTAGAGATATAAAAGCTTAGGTCATACTATAGTGTTTATGTGATATAAAATGCAGCACCCCCATGTGGGAAGTAGGTATATGAGTGATCAAAATGCTTGTGAAAGCACACTGAGTTACTGTTAGTATCTATATGTGCATGGTTAAATCTTGTTGTTGTTGTTGTTCTGGTCCTATGTACTTGTCATGTTAAAACCAAAGACATAGTTTTAGGTCGCATAGATATGGAGGTTTTGCCCTAACTCTCAATAATTTTATCTGAGTCTCACTTAATCTTTTTCAGGGTTTAGGGTTTCCTTTCAAAGCAGAAGCTCAGAATCTGTCATCCTTTCCTCAGCAGGCCAGTTTACACCATCAGGATTTCAACTGAGAGTGCATGGTAGAACCCCTGGTAAAAGTTTGGAACTTGTTTCAACTCTTTGCTTTTTAGTACTGAGTATGAGATGGAAGCCCCATCTGAAACACTAAAAAGTTTGAGCACATTGGATTTTCCTATCTGTTTTTTTTTTTTTTTTTTTTTTTTTTTTTGTCAGATGCTTACACTATTCCACTGAACCTGAGTACTATCTTTGACCTTAATGTATTATTATAGTGTTGCAGTCAACAAATGGTGTTGTTGTGATGCCTCATGTTAGCAGCAACACCAGTAGGTTTAAACTGTTTTGAATATGGGTATCTTTTCATCAACCAGAGACATACAATTGAGATCTTTTTTAAATAGAAGTTTTCTCAGAGGTCACTGACATTTATATTTTAAGTGGAAACTTGGAGCAATATTAAAGTGTTCGAACTCTCAGAGCTGTATGAGTGGTTTTAGTCTTCCTGCTGTGCATGACAAAAACGCTGACAGGGAACCCTCAGGCCACCTGCTAGGCATAGCAGCATTCACTATGTGCCACATTAAGGTCTGAATGGCAAGGTTGACACTGAGTTGCTCAATAAAATAGATCTTTCACATCCTGCAAGAAATGAAACCCTAGTATTTCAAGACAGGCATCTATAACCATCCAAGAGAGCACTGCAATATTTATATTTTTAAAATGGGATTTCAGTCTTCTATCTCCTTCAGCCTCCAGCTGGCAATAATAGTAAGGAGCACTGAGGAGTGAAATCCAAGAATTCAAACAGTATTGAGATATTTGTTTATTTTACTCCATATTTATGGTCATGTTACATGCTATAGATACAACATTTTGACATTACCTAAGCTCTGCATTTGAATGAAGAGGTAGCTGCTTGTTGCATTACAAGATTTCTATTACAAAGAACAGTTGCTTCATATTAGAAACAGTCTGCAAGCCCTGTTTGATTTTAATTTATTTTAAATTGGAAAAAAGAATGAACAAAAGAGAAAGGAAGGAAGGAAGGAAGGAAGGAAGGAAGGAAGGAAGGAAGGAAGGAAGGAAGGAAGGAAATCTCATCTTGTACTCAGACTGCTCATCCTGACCATCAGGTCATTATTCTTTTGCCCTTGCAAAGAGCGTTAGAATAGCAGCACAGCAAAAGTCTGTTTTCATGAAGCTCAAGCTGCAGACTGCATTAATAGTTGTCTTTCCTATGGAAGTTAATAGTGAGCAATTCAGAATCTAGCCAGACCTGCACTAAGTAATTGTGGAATAATTGCCTGAGATGACTTGGAAATTAAACTTATATTCACATTTTAAATAAAACGCACAGCATTGAAGAAGTTTCCAGCGTAGAATGTGGCTGCACTACATAGAAGTTCCCTATTACCCCACCTTAGATGTTAATCACACAAGGGGAACTTCATGCATGGACCCTAAGAGGAACAGCATGGAGTGTGCAGCAGGGTGGAGACACCATTGCCAGGCTCTGTGATAAGATGGGAACTTGATTGTTCTTGTGCACACTGAAACTGATAAGATGTACATTGCTACTCTGAGCCAATGACCTGACATTTTTTGGACAAAATGCTGTACTTTGGTGAACTTTGCTCATTGCAATATCATTAAAACACCAAAACGCACCTCCATCCCAAAGGCAACCCACCTCCATGTGTGGCCACCCCTCACAGAGCATGTGCTCTGAATTCTCTGAGCCTATACCTTTAAACAAAAGCAAGAAAATTTTGCACCAATTGTAACCAAGATATTCATGATTAGAGTCACCCAAGCTCCACCTAAAATACAGAAAATAATATAAATTGGCTTAAGAAGGAAAGGTTGTCATGGAAGACACCATTGAGAAGGATACCTTCTGACTTCTGGGATAAGTTGATGGGCTGAGCCTCTCTTCCACCCCATTGGGATGCCTTTGGGTAAGATTTGAACACTTGGTTTTACCTAATGCCTCCCTAGGAAAGTTGGGAATCTCTGTAGAGTCACTTTATACCCTTTAGTGTATTTATAGCCAGTCTGTGTTACTCATGCTTTTGGTATTTGTACTTACTTTGCAGACAGTGAATTTATCACTGACAATCCACAGAACCTGTGCTGTGTACCTGTTGCTTTAGTAAATTGCACTACACATTAAATCTAGCCATGGTAGTTTCACTGAACGTGACCAAACTCTGTGTGGCTGTGGTTGTTCATGGAGTGCATTTAGATTGAGGGTGTATTAAGTTATTTGTGCATCTGTAATCATGATAGTTCAGTACCCTCAACACAACTGGACTTATACCGACAAATTGGGTATCACTCCCAATTATTTTAACCTTTAACACAGAGTGATATATGTAGACCAATGATGTAATGCTGTTGTAAACATTGTCGTAATGTCAGACATTGAGTGTAATTTGTAATACTTCCTTTGAAAACTTGCTACTATCTAAGGCCATTCAAATGAAAAGCAAATTACAAGTGAGAAACAACTGCTTGTTGACCCTACTGAAACTGGAAGATGAGATTGGTGGTATATATATGGGGCAGAATGACAGAGAGAAAGGCAGCTGCGGAAAAGAAGCTTCAAATTTTTAAGGCTTCTTTTTCAGGAATAACATTTGGCTAAACACTTTTTTTTTTTCTTTTTTCTGTGTCATGTCATAATTTAACAAATTGACAGAAGAATATGAATCATTTTGATATTGTATATCTTTGTTTTCCATTTAACCCAATCAATTCTCTGTGTTGCAGAACATCAAATCCGAAAGAAAATTTTCAGCTGTAAAAGATGATACACCACATAGTGATGTCCATAGATGGACAATTAGAAAATTAAACTATGGTGAGGGATAAAAAATATATGTACAAACGGAGCCCACTTTTCTGAAGCAGGAACCTTTAACATTAGTTGTCAACATTATCCTTCCCTTTGGGAGATAGCTTACACACATCAAGCATGTAAATTTTCACAGAAGCAAAGCATTTTCAATAGATAAAAGACAAAAAATGATAATGAAAAATGTTCTGTTTCTTCTAATATATTCTAAATCAAACACTATAGTACGATATGTTTTAGGTTAATTAGTTTAATCCATTTTTAATTAAGCTGATGTTTCCATGCCAACAAATGGTTTTTAAATTGTGGAAATCTTAGTGATTTAGAGTGTAAGTAAAAAATTAATTGCCTAAAACATTATTTTGTTGTAATTCTTTTAGCTAATATGTGAAGTGTCACATTTGTAGCACAAGTTAGCTAATGGCCACAGTTCCAGTTTAGTGAGGGAGTCATTTAGCTAAACCATGCTCATACGTCAATATTGTACCACAGCAACAACTTCTCTAAAATTCCATCTTTGAATAGGCATGTGCTGGAAACGAGATATTCACTACCAACAGGTACTGCACACAGGTCCAAACACCTTAGACATCTTATATATATATATGTATGGATTGTTTACTACTAGATAGTTTAGTAGATAAGGATCAAGTGTTGCATCAGTGGTATTAGGCATAACTGTAGTGTGGAGGAGAGGGTGGTCTTGGCGGAAAATAAAAAAACCTTAAATAGCTTTTGGGATTTTCTTGCATTCAGACTAACTCAGTTGTAAAATGTGTTATATGAACTGTGCAAATAGGATATAACTGGTATGATCAATGTGGAATACATTTATAAATTTAAATGGAGTTTATCAGTTGAAATAAGGAACTCTGTGATTTCTTTGGGGAAAATACTTCCAGGCAGGTAAACTGGGCACCACAGCAACTCTTCGTCATGCTGACAAGCAATATGTCTTCCTTCCCCCTTCCTCCAACCCTCTACCCATCTCTCTTTCTACTTTCTACAACTTTCTACTACTTTCTTTCTATTTTTCCCTTCCCTTCCCTTCCCTTCCCTTCCCTTCCCTTCCCTTCCCTTCCCTTCCCTTCCCTTCCCTTCCCTTCCCTTCCCTTCCCTTCCCTTCCCTTCCCTTCCCTTCCCTTCCCTTCCCTTCCCTTCCCTTCCCTTCCCTTCCCTTCCCTTCCCTTCCCTTCCCTTCCCTTCCCTTCCCTTCCCTTCCCTTCCCTTCCCTTCCCTTCCCTTCCCTTCCCTTCCCTTCCCTTCCCTTCCCTTCCCTTCCCTTCCCTTCCCTTCCCTTCCCTTCCCCTCCCCTCCCCTGAAATGAAAGTCTTTTGAAAGTCTTTTTTTTTTTTTTTTTTTTTCCCTTGTGTGTTTATATTCACTACTTATGTTACTTATTTTTCCTACTAAAACATAATGCTGATATTTTTTTATCTGGCTTCTGAGCACTGTGAAAACCCTGTTAATTTTGGAAACTATCCACGAGAACAGAAGTTTCAGATAATTCAATTGACATTAAGCAGTTATTAAAGGAAATACATAAAACAGCCTTGACACAGAGCTAGAGCCAGGGGCTGCATTCTGCCAGGCCTGTGTCTCAGATCTCTAGGCTCTTTCATCCCCCTATTTTTCTCCTCCTGATCCCTTAAGTCTTGAAATGTATCCCAAATGGCACAGTTCAGCAGTCCAGGGGAGAAGGCATCATGAATAGACTAAATCCTCTTCAAGTATTAGAGAACTGGGGTAAAAATTCTTTAAGGCTGATGATGGCACAGAATCCAGGTTTCTTACTTCTTGGTTCAGTGGTCTGATCTCTGATCCAACACATAAAAAGACAATGGAACAACCACCAACAGTATGAAAAGGAAAAGAGACACCCTTCTTCTTTTACAAAAGGGAGAGGTTATGTATCCAACTCGAGAAGAGGATGTAATCCAAGTCTGACAATGCCCTCTTCTTACAGCTTAGAATTGGGCTGATAGACCCTGAAAGGTATAGCATTCAAGGTCTACTCTCCTTTCTCATTTTCTATTGACCAGTTAAAGGTGGAATCTGTTGTAAATCTCTGCTGTGCTGCTTAAAACTTCCATGTAATATGTTGGGCCCTTCAGCATATATTTGTAGGATGCTTTACATAGTTTCTGACACCATCATGTCAACACTTTTGTGGATCTGGATCTGCCCCTGGAATCTAAAATTGCTTAATAGCAGTACTGTTTTTCTATTTTCTGAATTGATTCAGTAGAGACTCTTAAATTATTTATCTTAAATTATTTATCATATCAAATCTTTAAGTTATAGAGACTCATGCAAGTATTCGGCTTTTTTTTTTTTTTTTGTTTAGTTGGTTTGTTTTGGTCAGATATTAATAATCACTTCTCTTGTTGCTTATATCAGATTGTTTATGTCTGCTGCAATTAAGGAGACTATAGTTACTGTTTTTAAAGTCTAACTTCTCTAGAAAATCTGATTAAAATGACTATGAGACTGAATGTTTCTCTTTTGCCACTGATTTAAAAGATACAGAGATAATTACGACAGATTGCTAAAACTCAACTGTTTAAGAACAAAATATTGTTGTTTACAGGGTGTGCCACAATTTGTCTTCATTTTTCACTTCAGACTTCCCATCAAATTACATATTACCAAGAGTATTTAAAAATAGTATATTTAAAAACAAATTAAAGAAATATGTAATTCAAAATACTGACCCTTTCTATCAAGTAAACTCAAACTGTGAAATAATTAAAGGCTCCCATAATATTCTGTGGGATGACAACTAATCCATATTGTTGTCCTGGCAACCAGAATGAATGCAAACTTATTTTTATACCAGAAATTGAAAACATTACTCTCAGTTAGTAAAACCAATTATTTTTATTTATTCATTCTCTTTAAAACTTGGAATTTTCCAAACGTAACTACTAATTATTAGATTTGCACAAAAATTTAGAATCAGGTAAATAGGAGTTCTGTGTATTCACAACAAGAATTTAAATTGTAAGCAACTTATTTTTCTTTAGAAAAAGTATTCTGAGCAACTATTTTTGCTAGGTAGGAAAACTATCATAGTAAGAGCAGAAGCTCAAAACTTGAACATGTACTGCATGAAACTGGCATTAAGATAATAAATTTGTGGGTTTTATTTATTTATTTATTTATGAAATTTATTAGAACTAGTGGAAAAAAAATATAGTTGAGCAGATAACAACAGAAGGTGAAAAATCTATGAAGATGACTATCAGAATAAATGATTTCTAAAGTAATACTTGCAGTTCTAAATAGTAACTTCTGGCAGCTGATCTGTATAGCAGGGAAATGCTAAACAGAGTTCTGTTTCAGTGACACTTTCCCACAAAAAAAATCATAATATTTTGTGAAAAGAAAATAAACTCACAATATTTTTCTTGCAGAAAAACTACTTTGCATTCAGACATCTTTTCCTCCATTCATGCTATAAAAATTGCTGATGATGAAATTGGTTTAAAATGAATTGGAGAATTCTCAAAAAAATTTGTGTACTCTACTAGGCAAAGTACACAGCATTATTCTACAGTGAATTCACAAACAGCCCTTGAAAGTTTAGGCTGAAGACAGAGTCAGTGAAGAAGTCACGAATTGAGCCTTATTGAGATGTCTGAAAGAAAGATGTTGTAATCTGCTAAAGTGATATTGTGGTGAATTACAGCATTTCAGTGATTAATTCCTCAAAGTAAGGATCATTAATAGTTTTTTTCCCTTTTGATTATTTGATTACTTGCAAGACAGTAAATCCTATATTGCTACTACATACCTTTTGCTAGTTAATACAATGTAAGCACCTGGGTACAAGAACATCCACACACAAAAATGTGTTTGAATAAAAGCATACGTTTTCTGAGGGTAGAACAATGCAGGCTTTAAAGGCTCAGTGGTCCAATCTCTTTTTGCCTTCTACACCAGGACACATGAAATTCCACCTTTTAAAGTTTTTTTTTGCTCCAAGAATGGTAAAGAATGGTATTATAATGTCATAGGTGTTCCTTTTTTTTTTTTTTTTTTTTTTTTTTTTGTGAGAAATTTCCAGTGGTGCAGAATACAAGAAGTAATACATACTTATCTCTCACAAACTAGACATACTGTTCAATAGTCTACCTCGTCTTGACCTGTGTAGACTTGTCAGACATCTTTCTTGCTGTTAACATTTTTATAGGATAATGGATTTTCACTAATACAGATGAAATTCAGATTATACTGACATAAACTTAAAGTGATTTGATCCAGTCTTTTCAAATCACAGCACTAGTGACACATAAGAATCTCTCCTGTTTCCACATATGCACAGTAAAGGGACAGAGGTAGCAGACAGACTGGCTCTCAGTTGGTTTGGCTCTGTAATTGAGGCAATAAGCAATTAATTCTAATTATTGTCATGAAAATAAGCTAGCATGACATTGATCTTGTATGGCTAGGGAGTTAGTGGGATATATCAGTATGTGTGCAGTCTAGTGACCAAAGTGATGATAATATGAGGAAAGCAGAAAGGAAGTACTGTAAAGCAATTCACAACAATGCATAAGAAACTTCAAAGAAATTGAAAGAAAAGTTGCTGTGTTGGTCTGAGACAGCCACTGATACTAGCACTAAACACTAGCTTCTAGCAGTGTTGAACCTAGAGCCTTCAGCAGTATAAGATTGTGAAAGTAATGCATATTTTTCAATGTGTAATTCTAATAGCCTTGTCTTGGCTCCATTTTGTCTTTCTCTGTGCATACAATGAAAATACATATTAAATTTTTTCCCTTTACTCCTTTTTGTGGAGAAGATTGGTGTCTGAAATTCAACTGTAGCAAGTTCATTTTCTGCAAGTAATACTATCACCTATATACCATTCTTTAGCAGAAAAAATGCTATTGAACGTTCTCTTCAGGTTTAAGAAACATTTTATTTATGCTGTAACATTACAGTTTCCACCATCTTCAGAGTACAATATGAAGAAGGCAGGCGCTGAAAGCCAAAACGTTATCATATAAACAAGGTGTTTATCTACTATATCTTTTGAATACCATTTGCTTGCTGAAAATTGAGTATATAGCAAATAAATATTACATAGGAGTGTGCTGGATGATAGACTGTTTTCCTTAAATTGTTAAGTTCTTCACAAAGGCATGGTTCTATTGTGTCTCTCTAGGACTGACAAAATTATTTTGTATATTAACTATCACTTTGAAGCATTCACGTTTGGTCAGAAATTCATTTCTGACTCCAAGAGCACATCAACTGCTATATGCAAATTAGCTAAAAACAAAACCCAAAGCCAGTGATAACAAAATGTAAATGACTGGTTTTAGGCACTATTTAAAGCATTAACTAAAAGTAATTATAAAGCTACTGAAATAATATTGGAGAGATTATTTAGTAAAAGTTTCATAGGTGGGTGCAGAAAAGCAATGTAATGTTTTATAATTTGATGTGAAGATTTTTTTTTCTTTATCTTGTTGTGGAATACTTCTGTGTACAGCTATGTAGTGCTAGGATTTGAACTTTTTAGAACTTGGATTTGACCTTTAAGTTCAGGCCTTTTACTGCGTTTTTCAGTGACTCACTGAGATTCATGGTACTTTATCACCTCTCAAAATAATCTTATTTAACATTTTAATAATGCAAAAGCACCTACTTCTTGTTTCACTGGTAAGCGATCTTCTGTATTCCCTTATGGGAAAACACAACTTTTAACAGGAGGTCAGAAGGACTACCTGATAGCTGTAACTATTACAACCGATAACTTAATCTTTTCTTCTTGAATTCCCCTATGGCATTCTGACAGGTGCTGAACAAGTCTCTGATATGCCTTTTACATCTATGCTTAGTACGTATTTGGTGTATATTTACTGGGATTTATCTAAACAGTTTATCCCAACTTTAGCTGCTGTTGTGTTGAATACAGGCAATGGTCAGCTGTGTATCTCTTTATTACTAAATCACAATTTACTATATTGTACATTAAGTTAAAAACTTGTTGAAGCACTTGTTTAACTGGAATAACAAAGTATTACAAAATAATGACTAGTTTTAGACTTCTGCTATACCTCACTCTTGCCCCACAAAAGTGGGATGTATGTCCCTCATGCCCCAGACTTGGACATTGCAGTGCATTTTCACTGCTACTGCACTTGATTTGCACTGTTGCAGTGGGATTACACTAGCCCACCTCTGGGACCATCAACCCCCAGCATAGAGATCTGGACAACTACTTTCATTGCTGCTCCTAAAAGTGGTCTTTGTAGATCCAGTTTGCTGGATTAAAAAGTTCGTGTATAGGAGGGAGAAGTTTAATGGCTGGGGCTTGCCCCACCTGATTAAGTTCTAGTTCTGAAGACTCATAACTTCTTGAGACAGCATAACCAAACACTTTACATTCTGTTTATTTTTTTTATGAATTATATTCTCTTTACTGGTAAGTAACTTGTCAAAAGAAAAAAAAAAAAAAACAACAACAAAAATATCATATAAGTAAAAGGAACATGGATTTTCAAACTGGTCTCTGGAATGGACATGCAGTATAGTGCCTGAAACAATTACTCACACAAAGGCAAATTAGGTGGCTGAGCCAAATTTTATTTACTGCTGTTTCAGAGAATTGAAACTTCTCTGTGTTGTAGGCTTAAAGTTAAAATCTAATTTTCTTTCTTTCTTTCTTTCTTTCTTTCTTTCTTTCTTTCTTTCTTTCTTTCTTTCTTTCTTTCTTTCTTTCTTTCTTTCTTTCTTTCTTTCTTTCTTTCTTTCTTTCTTTCTTTCTTTCTTTCTTTCTTTCTTTCTTTCTTTCTTTCTTTCTTTCTTTCTTTCTTTTTTCCCTATATGATTTTAATGGTAGTTTTGCCTGCAGTTTAGGCTCATTAGCACTATGTATGCACAATGTGAAATAGCTTTTAGACCTGTAGCAAGTATGTTCTCATTCACTGCCAATCCTCTGTACCGTCAAGTCAGTTTAAAATCAATGTTTTAATATTTTTTTCTCATTTTATTTCAAATTGTCTTTTCATGCTACATTAAGTGACCAGATTTTATATTACAGAACATATTAGTTTGAATTGTAGATACTATATGAACATATTTAAATGACACCTACTTAATAGTATGGTGATATTTTACACCAAGTACAGTGTATTTAAATTCATTAGATTTGAAAGAAGTGTGAATCATGCAACAATGGATAATCACTTTATTCCTGTAGTGTATACTGCTTCAGGCAGATGGGATTATTTAAGGAGTGACTGATGAATAGAGTAAGAGAGGATCTTAATATTGTACCTGCAGAATGTTTAATCAAACTCAATGTGTAAGGGAAGAAACATGAACGAAATTTGTTTCCAAGATGCTGGAAAGGCATGTTTTCTATAATTTTTCTGTCTTTTTGTCTACATTTGTTTATAAATGCTAGAAAGCATAGAAACACACAACTTACATCTTTGCAGCACATTTGGGATGGGAAAACAGAAGGTGATAGTAACTTGGAAAACAGCCACTAGTTGGTTTTAGAAATAGCCAAAGAACTTAGCTGGGAGCTAAATGAGTAGGAAGACCATTGGTGGGCTATGCTGACAACCCAATTTTAAAATAAATATATATTTTAGAAATATCCCCTCATTTTCTGGGGAGG
The DNA here is from genome assembly GCF_963932015.1 of Anas acuta. Lineage (NCBI taxonomy): Eukaryota > Metazoa > Chordata > Aves > Anseriformes > Anatidae > Anas > Anas acuta. The sequence goes on from NC_088982.1 coordinate 19,866,955, forward strand.
GCTGGGGGGAACGGGGCTCTGCTCATAGACATCCTAACCCAGTAGAAGCCAGCACTCAAATGTAGTAATGTAGCACTCAATAAAACACTCAAATGTAAGACACTGTTTCCATGGGACTACAGTACCTACCGCAATTGGACTGGAGAGAAATGAAGTTTGGTAAATTGTGTGTGAATGTGAATTGTGTGTGTCATAGAACAGGAATATTACACTAGAATCTTTATAATAGACATTGCTGTTTTCCCACTAAACCCGTTCTGTCATCCCGTCACAAGTTCAACCATGACAAATCGACGGAGCACTCACACTCATTTCTCAGCTGCCTCATCCCACCCATTCTAGAGTAATTTGCGTGTCACGGTATCTTACCTAACTCAGATTTATCTGTGTTAGGACTTTACGTGTATGTCATGCTTGTCACAAAAATATCCTAGAGGTAAGTATAATCTAGCCAAAACTTCATATCTTCTTAGAAATAGATTTCTATACATTCTTGTTTTTCAGAATCATGACTGGTATATCATTGTGAGTTGGATGAATCTTGGAGGTATGAGAAGTTTCATCAGTTCATCAGCAGCAGAGGATGCAAACAATCTTTTAGAATGCACTGAAGGAAAAAAAAACACAACACATAGGCAGTAGACATAGATTAATAGACATTAAATCACAATTACAATATACTTTAAAATATGTAGCATGTATTTAACAAAATGAAGGGAATATGGAAAAAAGTGGCATAATAGATTATATTGTTCCTATAAGCAAAATTTTGAGTATTTTTTATCTAAGTAAAGAAAACCTCTGTGAGATTAGAGTTTTGTTTTTTTTTTTTTTCAGGCCTAAGCAAAAATGCTAACAAAGCTGTTAGAATAACTACATACATATTTGAAGAATTCTCAGTTCTGGCATTCAGCTTGTTGCCTGCAAGAAGCTGAATTTAAAAAAAACTATTCCTCCGTACTTTCAGTTCTGTCACTGTCTTCTACCACAACAGCTTATCTGGGATTTCAATGAGGAAAACAATTATTTGCTTAATTTATGTATGTAAGCTTTGATACTTAAATATGTTCTTACAGTTTTTCATGTGTTTTTATGCTCTGAAATAAATTAAGAAGAAATGCAGAGTGACTTCAGCTTGCTTTCAGGTTGTGGTTGTATTTTCTGTCTCATTTTAGTCAAGGACGTCGCAAATCTGCCTGTAAGGTAGTATTGCCAGCAAATTTTATAACATGGATGGACCATGGTTTGGTCATATATGAAAAGAGCTATTAATGATTTTAGAAGCTGATTGAAGCTACTCAAATTGAAAATTTATTTATTTCACTGTTATGACTATTAATAAAGATCAAATTATTTGCCTGCTGTATTAATGTAGGACTAACAGTCATGCAAGCAATATCTGATGTGTTCAAAATGGGCTTGCATTCAGTTCTAGAGGCAAAAGTTTAGACTGATGAACAATGCAAATGAATCACTCTGGGTCTTGGCACTGGAGTATGCAATAATTGTAGAATAATAAGATAATGAAGAGACTGACTTTTATTATTATTATTATTCTAATATATATATTACTATTATTATTTTAATTTATAGTGGCTTGGGGACACAAATAGTTGAAAACAGAGAATACCAATTAGCTTCTCCATTTCTTTCTGCTCTTCTGCCCTCTCTCTCACGGTCCCTTTCCATTATAGGCCTATTTCAGAATTGCAGTTAATACATTTTTGTCACAGTAAGAGTCTTTGAATAAGAAAAATTGCATATCATCTCCAGATCATTCATCTTCAGCATGATATACAGAAAGGTGGAAATGAAAAAGAGAAAATCATTTCTGAGATAACAGATTTCATATTTCAGTATTTTGAAACTTTAAATTTTAAATTTCAAAAACAGCAGTTGCATGATGCTCTTTGTTGCACTCCAGAACTGATATTTCTTATATAGAACAATTTATATTTATTTAAAGTGCTATATAAAAACATTATTACCATTATAATTTAAATATCATCATATTCATACTCTCTTCTGTATACTTTAAAATGGGCCTAGAAGGGTCTATTAAATTGCATTTAAACCCAGTATGGTTTGCAGGTGTCCAGTATAATGAACACTTTAAATGGTTATGCTCCAAGGTTAATTTGTTCTGTAAAATTGCCCAGACCCCTCCAGAGTATTCATTAGTAGAATAAAACAGAGACCTAATCCAGATAGATGCTAAAGGATTATCATTATTGCTCTAAGGATGACTTTGATAAAATTCTAATTGGTATTGCTGCATGGGGACTGAACAAACGAAGCAGATTATGATAAATACTGGGTTTCAGACCTCTCTAACTAAATTCTGAGACTGGGGTAAAATAAAGTGATCAAATTCATCTGAAAACAGATAGCTACCTCAATTTACTCTGGAATTTCTTTGAGTGGCATGAAAGATAAAATTATACTGAACTGCAAATAATTACACCAAATGTCAGCACAATACAATTAGAGTTAAAAGAGCATTGTAGCACTCGTTTTGCTTTTAACAGCATCTTCATTGCAAACAGTCTTTGTCTCATTAGTGCAGGACTGACAGATTTAAACCTGTAGTTATTCAAATTCATCCGTAATAGTAGCAAATGTGATCATTATATTTTCTTTTTTCTCTACGCTACATAAAAAGAAGATATTTTCAGCTGGACCACTTAAATACAAAACAGAATTATATTATCTAAATACAATTAAAATAAACCACCTTATTTTGTGTTTAGATCTAATAGATAAAATTCCCGTCCTATAAAACCACAACTCCTATGCTATTAAAACATACTGAGACTTAAGAAGCTAAGGTCAATCAAACAGAAAATGTAATTCTTTGTCATTATGTTTTTTACCCTTAACTAAAATTATAAATCAATATGTTTTATGTGAGTAGATATTAAAGTACAACTCATATTTTATCTACTTTCAACTACACCACCCGTCAAAGAATAATTCCACTCAATATGAGATAGCAGAATACAATTATTATTATTATTATTATTATTATTATTATTATTATTATTTATAATATAATAATAATATAATAATAATATAATAATAATATAATTATTAAATAATTATTTAATAAATTAAATAAAAATTATTATTATTATATAATAATTATATAATAATAATAATAATAATAATAATAATAATAATAATAATAATAATAATAATAATTTGTTTGTTGCACTGCAAAATAGTCTTCTTTTTATGTCTTTGTACTAGGTCTGGTAGCGATGGAGTTAACTTTCCCTGCAGAAGCCCATACAGTGCTGTGCTCTGCACTTGTAGCTAGAATAGCACTGGTATCACACCAGTGTTGTGTCTATTTCTGAGCAGTGCTGGCACAGCACCAAGACTCTTCAACCCCCCCAGAGCCAGCAGGCGGGGGGTGGGCAAGGGGTGGGGAGGGGACATCATCAAGGCAGTTGACCTAAACCAACCAAAGGGATATACCATATCATATGGTGTCACACTCAGCAATAACAGGTGGGAAAGCAGAAGGAGATGGGGTGAATCTCTTTATGAAGATGTCTGTCCTCCCAAACAAATTATGTGTACTGATTGAGGCCCTGCTTTGTGGGGCATGGCTGAACATTGCTCATTGATGGGAAGTAGAGAATTTTTTTTTTTTTTTGCTCTCTCTCTGTGCTTCTGTGCAGCCTTTTTTTTGTTTGTTTGTTTGTTTTTGTTTGTTTTTGTTTTTGTTTTGTTTTGGCCCTTTAATTAACTTATCCTTTTCTCAACCTGTTTTTTTTTTTGTTTGTTTGTTTGTTTTGTTTGTTTTTCTTTGCATCATACTTTCCTTTCCCCCTCTCCTTTTGAATAGGGAGAGTGAGAGAGTGGTTTTGGTGGACTTCAGGTGCCCAGCAAAATAAAACCACCAGTCATGTCCACCTGTAGAATGCTGCTATTCTGGAAATTTCTATTTTACAGACAACATGCAAAGTCTTCTGTGAAGCCAGTTTATTACTTTAATTATAAAGTTTGTTTGGAATCACTAATTCCAAACGTTATATCTGAGCATAGGCAGAAAAAAAAATATGTCATATAATTCAGAAAGACCAAGAAAATGTGATTTCACTGTGATTTGATTTGTTTCTATAAACAGGCTCTCAGATTTAATTCTTTTGAAAGAAATGTTTCATAACTTATAACTTATAGTACCACTTTAGTGATGATAGTCATCAGTTCCTTTACACGGTATTGGAAAATCGTAAAAGAAGATAATATGATCTATTCAAGACTTTTTCCTTATAAGAATTTCCTAATGATGTCGTAAGGTTTTATCACCTATACTATGTTAGCAGCAGGCAGAACTGAGACTGCAACCACTTCCACCAGAGACTCCTGTAATATATGTTGATCAGAGACAGTCCTAGTATACATTCTTAATCAAAGATGAAATATTTAGGATTCAGTTATCTATTTCTACTTTTTTACTTCATCACAGTGTTTTTTAAAAAGACTTTTAAGCAGCATGAGGGATGCTGTTTAAGAGGGATGTATTGATCAAGAGAGCTGCTGCAATTGCAATTTATCCATGTATGTCACAAGAGTATTTCAAATAGGTTTATAACTGTCTGTTCCAGTGTGTACAGTCAGAGCATTATGGAACAATTTACAAATAAGATTGAGATACTCTGTATCATCTGCTTTCATATCAAAAGAGCAAGTAATGAACAAAACCTCCACATACTCTATGAATGAAAAAATTGTTTAAAGAGAGGTGGTATTCTAATTTTGTATGCAGTTGTGTTGTTTTTATTTTTTTTCCAACTATATCAATTGTTAAAATAAAATAAAATAAAATAAAATAAAATAAAATAAAATAAAATAAAATAAAATAAAATAAAATAAAATAAAATAATAAAATAAATTAAAATCCCTCCTGCTCACCTCCACACCCATTAAATCTTCAGACTACCATTATATGCCTCATTATTACCATTAATTTCTCTAAATCAACTTTTTACAGTGTGTCACAGATCTGTGGTTATCTATGTTTGCAGCATGTGGAGGCCTCATAGACAACCCATTTTCTGCTGTCAGTTTCGGAACAGAGATAATCTGTTTTCCAGCCCCTATCAGCCCTGCTTCAGTGCAGCTTCTTACTCTTGACGCTTGCTTCTCTATCATCCTTGTTTCCTAAATGGGCTTTCAGTGGAAGTTGTCTCACTCACAGAGAAAACTGGCAGAAAACAACTCCAGCTCTATCACCTACTCTCTTTGTGATTTTGAGTGATGTTGATATGATTTTATGTGCATTCAGTTCAAGGATGGCCCTCTCTGTTCATATTTTGCTGCACATCTATTTCCATCTCCTTGCACATCTCTTCCATCTTGCCTTAGGACTAGGCATGGCAATAGTCTTCCTGCAAAACAGGAGCTGCTCATATATCTCTGTCACAAATCCAATTCTATGTTTTTGTTTAATGACAATAATTCAAGATTGAACTACACATGTTTTGTATCATGTATATTGTCTTAGAATATGTACAGGCAGCAATTTTGATTCGTTGGAGTTTGGGACAATAATTTGGGTGTTAGAAACATCTAGGCAATATCAAAAATAACTAAAAGGGTAAAAAAATAAAAAAAAATAAAAAAATATATTAGCAATTTATGTATTAATAACTTCATTTGATATTGATTCAACAGAGTATGTACTTGATAAGTCCCCACTGGGGAACAAAGTACAAGGCATTTCCAGCCTTCTTGATTAAACAGGATTTCATTCAGCTTAGATGGAAGCTTTTAAAATTATTTCAGGTGATATTTAACTGATTAATTGAAATGGACCTAAAGGCATCAGGAAAAAATAGAAGCAAAATAACATTACTACTGGAATACGGGTAAGTGAAGAACAATACTTTGATTTCCTCAGTTGTTTGCATGAGTTCAGTTGGTGATTCAAATTCATTCTTTTAGAACATTCACAGAAACACAGAATTGTCTAGGTTGGAAGAGACCTCAAGATCATCGAGTCCAACCTCTGACCAAGCACTAACAAGTCCTCCACTAAACCATATCACTAAGTTCAACATCTAAATGTCTTTTAAAGACCTCTAGGGATGGTGACTAAACCACTTCCCTGGGCAGCCCATTTCAATGCCTAACAACCCTCTCGGTAAAGAAGTTCTTCCTAATATCCAGCCTGAAATATATTTCTTATGCTGACTTTTGTCAGTGGAGTCTGCTATAAAGAGACAGGGAAGGAGGAAGAAATGAAGGACTTTTGATTAAAGCAAAAAAGAGACCTCTGCAAGTTGGAATAGAAGGCATAAGTTGGTTAGGGCATGCTTGACACCCATCAGGTGACTGCAGTTATACTTGCTGCATCATCATGTTTAATAAGCAAACTTTTCACTTGGTGCATTAATACATTACATTGTTACAAAAACATTTGTACTAGTTGAGTTACTACTCGATGTTCGAATAATTGGTTCCAACATAGGCAGCACTAAGTGATCTAGGAACTTTCAGACTGAAACGTTTCCTTTCTTCTGTCATTTGGTGAGAGTGGATATCGGTCATGGATTTGCTTCTGCTCTTCTTGGAGATGTCTTTTAAGATTATTCCATGTACTTAGTCTGGGAATGTTTATATGTCTTGTTCTTTCAAGCAAATTGCTAATCTGTACAATTTTAATGGTTTCAATGTCACAACTTTTAAGATTAAAATGGAAACACCTATGCTAAGAAAAATATACAGTAAGTATTCAAACCAGGGGCAAGTGTGATTTAGAAAACGGGAGCCTTCTTAATGTAGGGATTACTCTTTGGCATGGCATAGCAAAAAGAGACTGCTGAAATGGAGAGTTGTTGAAAGAGAGGCAGAATGACTGTTCAGCTGCATTGCAGATCCACTTTTAATTCCATTCTTTGTGTAGTTCAAGCACTACAGCAAGAAAATGAGAGACTAATTGAGAACCTAAAGACCCCTTAATACTTTTTGCTCATGAGTGTATCCAGATTGCCCAAATTTAATTTGCAAATCTTATAAAATTCAACAGGAAATCTCTGAGTCATCAGCCTTCAGAACTTTTATTCATAGACACTGTACATAAAAAGGAAATACGCAACCAGTTATGGGATGTGTGGGTAGATAGTTTGATGTCTATCTACACGTGATGAATACGAGAAAAAAACCTCAGTGGGTACCTATGAACATCTCTTTGAATCTTAGGGTTTAGCGTATATGGTGGTAATAAGGACACTGCATGCCAGGTTATACACTTCACAGTAGTTGGAAAGCTGGGGAGAGTTGAGGAACAGGAAAAGATTAAACAATAATTCAAACTTTTCAGGACCACAAAGCAACTAAATTTTCAGGTGTATCAGTGAAAGAAGGCAACAAAGAGGTACCTTGACAAGAAAATCCTTCTGAAGCTGCACGTTGTTGTGTAAATTATTCTTGGAACACAGAGATAACAGAGGGTTTCCCAATTATTTCTCATAATGTTTACATATAAAATTTTCTCATTTCCTCTCTAACTATCTAACACTTACTAAGCAAAACAAAATCTTATGAAAGAAATTTTATAAATCATATGACAGCCGTGCCCTTAACACCAGGAGCCATTTAGAATCGACAGTACATTACGCAAGCCCTAACAAAATGCAATGGTGAGACAATTAGCATTCAGCTCAATCTAAAATATCTAATATAAAAGCTATTTACGAAATCTCTTGTTGTTATCTTTACATTGATTCATCTGAGAATTATCAGTGCAACACAGATCCTCTTAAACTTGTTTACTAGTAAATGGCTAATGTGTTCAGATGTTAATTACTCTATTATTACTTGAGATTAAACAACAACAACAAAAAAAAATATATTAGCCACTGACAGTATTTGATTAGTAATTATGCTATACTTTACTAAGGCTACTGCAGTGAACCAAGATATGATTCCCCAGTGAAACAGGTTATGAACGAAAGTCAGACTAGAAATCTTACAGGTATCAGCTGCCTTCAAAGAAGTACCAAACTGCATGTGAAACCCAGGCATTCAAAAAGAATGGAAGGGTCTCTGAAAGGTCAGGTCAAAGTATGCTTGACATCAAACTTAAAGGCTAATTTTCAAAATTTATCATTAGCAATGTTAATCTTCACCCTACCCTCCTTCCCACACATATTAGAAATATTGTTTCAGGTAAATATATTCAGGCAATTTATAAAAAACATTAGTGTATAAATGGGAGTAAATGGGAAATGTAAAGTTTAATTTGATCTCAGAGTATCTGCTTGCATTGATTTACATCTCTGTGTATTCTCAGTCTAAGCTTCAGCTTAGTAACATGTGGTATGTGTTGCAAATACATAGTGTAATTTGCACTCTGTTACACCATTGTGTAATGTGCCATAAAAACCAAGAATGTACAATTAATGATTTAGAATGTATTTCAACATGATAAAATACATAAAATGATGCGCATTTTTCTTTATTGAAACAAAAGAACTGTCACTACTCCTTGCTTTTTCTCCAGTCTTTTGATTTTTTTGGGAGTGTCAGGAGAGACGGTTTTATTTTGCATAATATAAATATCTATTCGGCATATGCAATCCAAATTAAGAGAGATTAGGGAGAAATTTTGAGGAGCTTATCCCACTTTCTCTGAAATAACAAAATGATCTTAAAAAGGACAATACTTATTACTGAACAATAACACGTTCAAAAAGAACAATAATTATTAGTTTAATGTGGACAAGTAAATCTGCATCTAATCTTAATAAAAGAAAGGTTACAATATTAATCAAAGTTCTGATAAATTTCAAAAAACTTATTGTGCCAACAAAGAATGGTTTCCTTTTCCTTTCCAAATAGGAAATCATCTTTACACCAAGGCCAGCAGCATACTCAATTCTCAAATTCTCAGCTCACCAAGTCTAGGAAGATTTCTGTACTACTGAAAAGGCAGAAGTTTGTAGTCCTCATTTACAATAGAATAACAGGTAGTTTGAAAACAAGTATCTTAATATTATCCAATATTAACACAGTTCCAATATTAAATGTGGAAGTACTGTACCATTTATCTTATTTTTGAATGCTTTAGCTGTATCTACTAAACAAGAGAGGCTAATTTTATTGCCAAATGTCTTAAACGCGATGCCCAAATTTATGTTTCTGTACCTTTACACTATACTATACGCTATGTTATACTTGAGATATCATTTGCTCTGCTGTATAAAACAACAATTTCCAAATAATCTCATTGTTCTCATGCAAAGAGTAACAGAAGAAGATAAAGTTTATCTTCTTGAATTTTGAGGGCAGGATTAATTGAAGACAAAAGTAGATTTTTTTTTTTTTTATCAAAAATGAAATTAATTGACTGGAAAATAGCTATAAATCCATTTTTTTTTAATCTGATATTTTTATCTGATTTCAATCTGATAGGAAATATTAGAAGAATTAATGGCTATAAGGAAGTAATACAATTAAAGTAATTGGATAGAGGAGGTAGGCTCCTTGCTTTCACCCAGCCCTCCTCATTATCTAACCTTTTTCACAGTTGTGTTTCCTTTGAGTGGAAATTTTTATTCTTGTCACTTTAAGGAAATTAATATTAGAATAGATAATTTGATGGCAAACATACTATACTTAATAAACTTACACTGGAGGGAACGTGAAGTAACTGTGAGGTTGAGATCTCTTGAATTCAGTCAGTGCCTATCTTCCTGACTCTTCTTGAAGTCTTCAGTTTTAGCTCAAGTAGCTAATCTTGTAGTGAATTACATGTTGCCTATAACTTACAACGCAGGTAAAAACAAAGGATATAATTATCATTCATATTTACATTTCTTGGGAATTAAATGGTTAAAAGCAGTGGAACATAAAAGATCATAATAAGTAAGTTAAGTTAAAAAAAAAGATAAGTTTTGTTATCATCATACTGTTTCTAATAATCTCATATAAGAAATGGAATAAGTGGGAAATTGTATTAGAATAATTTACTACTCATCTAGTCTAATTCATGGGATATAATAACCTCTTATTTACCACTTGTTTTTATACAAGTTCTTACACTTAATTTACTTTTTTTCTTTGTTATTTCATCCCAGTACTGAAACCGACCTTTAGGAATAAAAACAGCACAAAGATACAACTATAAAATCTATAGATATACATACATTTATACCATGAGACTATAAATATAGATGCACTTAAATATTAGTTAAATTATACATAGTATTTTTTGTAAAACTAACCTTATGCATTTTAAGGGTAAACAATTATGTGCATAGTGATTGTGTGCATCTTCCACTGAAGCACGTGAAATTCCACCTCTTGATGTGAGTATGTGACTACATAAATTAGCAATTAGTATGATTCAGGAAACTGCTGCCTGTATATTGCTCTATTGTTTTTTCCTGCCTGAGTGGATTGTCTATGCCTTCATCTATGTTTTTTACTGCATTGACCATTAACAAGTTAATTTATTACAAATTCTTATTATTGTTTATATATGTTTGAAAAGTCTTACTTTGTAAAATATTATGAAGAGTTACCCTTTAGTTCATAATTTAGGTATTAGCTTCAATTTATTGTTCAGTTGCATTCTTCTTGCACAAATAGCACATTAGAATAATAAATGATAATCTGAATGATAACATACTACTGATGCTAATTTATCCTTTTATATTAACTCCATTAATTTATAGTTTGCCATGTTCATATAATTAAAAAAAATAAAATACTAGTTTCATTTTGTAACTTAAAAAGAAATATTCATTTAAATCAGGAACTCTTTAATATCTCCAAACTATTAATTAGGACTGAAATTACGGCAAGTTGAGTTCTCAGAGTTTGAAATTTTAAAGAGAAATATGAACTAGACAGATTTTTTTATTCAGAAAACCTGAAGGAAAATAATTAAGTTCTGCACATATTTCTTAGCAAGATCTTTAATGAGACTCAATCTCTACTTTCCTATAGGCAGCTCCTGCACTCAGTGATGTATGGAAAAATATTAGTGAATTCAGTAATGAGATTTTCTGCCAGCGAAAAAGGCTGTCCTAATTGATACACTGATACAGTCAGGGCCCAAACAATATACGCACTTTCTGATCAGTCGGTTATTGCATTGAAAATTGTTTTAAATACTGTTTTCAAACACAACAGTGAAGCAAATTCATGTATTAGATAAAACAGTTCTGTGTAAAACTGAATGGGTGCAAATACAGAAACTAAATGGAAAATTATCTGTTAATGGCCCAAAACTAGGAAAATAAGAGCTAGAGGTAAAACTGATTTTAGGAGGGTGTACATTTGACTGAAAATTTTCTCTTTGTCAACATTTCCTATTAAATCAATTAGCAATTTCAGAGACGGTACTTTGGAAGGTCTACATAAAATCTGTGGGTGACTCTAGAAGTCAAGTCTCCTCATACACCAAGGATTAAAATGCACAATGACCACAACAAATGGTCTAAAATTAAGACAAAATGTAATAAAAGTACTAAAAAGTACAATATTTCAAGAAAAACAACAACAAAAAAACAACTATATTGCAATATTGCAGTTGTAAAGTATTTTAAGTAGTTAGTTATAGGAAATGTATTTTATTGGACAGTTTCAAGAAAGTTTAATTGAAAGCCCACACAGGTTTCTGTACTTCTTCCAACTAAAAGTGAAGTTTTGTAAGTTTTGTAGTATTACAAACTTTGTAGTATTACAAAAATTTGTAGTATTACAAAATACTACAAAAATCAAAACAAAACTAAAAACTACAGCTGAGGGATCCCATAGCTGCAACAATACTCAAAGAAAGAGTTTCTGGACATAAACACAGTAATTTCAGTGTTTTTTTGGTTAACCCTATGACAAAGCTCTGACTTCCTTTCTTTCCAGTGCTGCCAGTAAAGCTGGCATAACACACTCTGGCCTCCAGTGTAGTATTTTATACCTTTTTCCTTCAGCTGTTTCCTCTTTTGCATTTTACTCTTTAGACAAGATAGCAGGTGCTGTTACTGGGGAATGAATACTGATAAGGATACAACATATTCAAGGCAATCACTTCTGACCTGGTGTCACTTGTTTATTTTTGCATGCTTACTATGATTATACCCTGCCCTTATTTGCATTGGATTAGTGGATTTTCACTGTCTCTTTAACAGAAGAGAACATATGGCACTGAGCTTTAAAAGTATGCTACAAAACATAAGAAATGTTGGATTGACATTGTTACACCCATAGGCTTTGTTGATAAAAACAAATACTTATACAGTATGACATTCTATCTGCAAATTGGTACCCCTACTCAATGTATCATTCATGAGAAATGAGAAAGGATCAGATAGTATAGACTTGGTAAATGGGTAGAAAAAGAAATAATCAAGCAGAGAGTAGAATATAATTCTGTATTACAGAATACAGGACCTGAATGCCACTGCTAGAAATAGGCAATAAACTTTTCAGTGTGTTTTGAAGTCATCAGGACTGAGGCTTGTCAGGCTTGCTCTGTGTGAACTTTTCTTGACCTTCCTGTAACTTTTTTAAAATTTGATTTCTAATTGACAAAGTGTCTGCATCTAATCTGTTTTACTTTTGTTTCTCTTTGTATGGTACAATCATAGTTTTATATAGATATAAATATATAGAGAGATATAAATATAAATATAAATATATTATATATATAATGGCTCTCTCTATATCTATATATATAATATACAGATATTACTACATATAATATAGTAATATAATATAATATATACAATATATTATATATTATATATAAAGAGATATCTATATATCTATATTATATATATAGAGAGAGCCATTATTCTTTGTAGAATGATATATTTATGACTAATGTAATGATGTAGGATAGATCATATCAGACCTAGTATGCTAGTGGAGGCCTTGAGAAGCAGAGACACGAGATGAATAGAGGAGCACAGATGTAGGAAGATAAGGGATGTTGCATAGGCTGGTGGATCCCATGGCTATAAACTACTGACTTAACTGTCAGTTAAAGAAAAGGAGACTTGGAGCTGGAGAAACCTAGTTTAGGAGTAAGAAATTGTCCTGGTTTCAGATAGGATAGAGTTAATTTTCCTCATGGTAGCTGGTGCGGTGCTGTGTTTGGGATTTAGGATGAGAAGAATGTTGATAACATACTGATGTTTTAATTGTTGCAGAGCAGTGCTTACACTAAGCCAAGGACTTTTCAGCTTCTCGTTCTTTCCTGCCAGCAGGCAGGCTAGAGGTGCAGCAGGAGCTGGGAGGGGACAGACCCAGGGCAGCTGACCCAAATTGGCCAAAGTGGTATTCCATACTATCTGATGTCATGATAATCAATATATAGGGGTGGATGGCAGGGTAGGGGGTCTGGCTGCTCAGGGATAGTCTGGGCATTGGTCAGCGGGTGGTGAGCAATTGCACTGTGCATCACTTGTTTGTACACACTATTATTAGTAGTACTATTATCATTATTATTTTCCTTTATTGTCTGTCCTAATAAACTGTCTTTATCTCAACCCAAAGGTTTTCATTTCTTTCTAATTCTCTCCCCCCATCCCAGAGAAGGAGGGGGGAGGGTGAGCAAATGGCTGTTTGGTGCTTAGCTGCCTGCCAGGTTAAACCATAACAACAAATGAAGTGTACAATTAGGTATTTTACTGCTACTGGGACTTGAATACCTCTTCTGAGATATTGTTACACAATTGTCAGGAGGAAGAGATGACAGTACCAGATCTGGTGGCTCGTCTATCTTACTCTGTAGAGATTCTTGAGATTTCAGGCATTAAACAGACTCAGTAGCCTTTCTTTTTCTTCCTTTAGGAAGTGGAAGCATATTTCTTCTATTTCTCCTTATTATGGATTTTTTTAGGTGACCATTTTGTAAAATAGTTGGACAATTGTGTATGGTAATACTGATGTTGTTCCTCAAACTGAACACAAATCATGTGTGGCAACTTCTGGCACCCCACATTTTACTGACACCTTTGTTTGTCTTCAGCCGTTTTTTAAAATATTTGTACATTTCCATTTCAGCTAACACAATTTATCACATTACAGATATTCTTGATCTCAAATGTCTGTTAAATAGAATATTAGCAGCTGTCAATCAGTGATTCTTTAGTGCTCTTTCTGCAAGATAATGACACTAAATAGTTTACTATTTCACCCTGCAGCCTTTCATTATCTGTTTATTATTTTGACACTTATTTCTACTAGCCCATATATGATGCAGGCTATATGTCTAACCTCAGACATCTTGGAGTATTATTTGAAGTTATGTTGAGTAACCTACACTTATTCTCACACTTTACTATATCAAGTTTGTCATGTCCTGAAAAAACAATTTTGACTTGCAGGCAGCACCTCTTTTTGCTGCTCCTTTTTTCTTAGGAACCTATAGAAAGTGAATAAAAAAATTAGCAATCCAAAATTTTGCTGCAATTGTACAAGACGTTGTACTGTTCTGCTATTCAGTCACATCTCAAACTGGTACAACTATATCCTGCAATCAAAAAAAAAAAAAAAGACTCTAGTTGCCTCCAGTGTTCAAAATAAATGGTGTCCCAAAAGTTGCTTAATTATTTTTGGTTTTCAAAAATAGAAGACCGCGGGGACAAATGAGGGGAAAGGACAATTGGAACAGTGGAACAGGTCAATTCCAATAGTGATAAGAAAAGCAGTTCCTTCTTGTTTTATCACTACAGCTTTGTCATGTCTTTCAGTTGAGGCCATTATTTTTGGAATACAATTGCAGAATTGGATAGAATCAAAGCATAACGGTTTTCTGCATCTTCAGTTATTTATTCTTCTATGTAGCTGGCACCAATGACATCATGGCAGTAGACATAATTCCTTGTATTCCGATACTGATGATTATATATTCCCTATTATTATAGCAGTGCTGTCAACTTTGAGTCATGATCAGTGATTAAACTACTAAAAGCTGTGCTTGTGCATCTTATGACTGACAGTGGGTCAGTGACTAAAGGAAGAAACAGTGAAGAAAAAAAATTGTTTCAGTGTCTTTTAGCAATGAGCTGTAAGTACTGTTCAGCAAAAAGCTGAAATAATCTCTCAACTTTTACTATCATTAAAAGTAAAAGGATGAATAGTATGAGAACCCTGAAAGCAAACTAGCTAATATAGACCAAATTATGTTCAATGGTCTTTTCTCAAACTGTGATGAACAATAATTTCAAAGCTGTATTACAAAGTATTTGCTCATGGAAAAATGAAACTATTTGATCTTTGACACCACCTTGAAAGAAGGCACCTTCATTTCAAAGACAATAGGGAGAATTCCTTCAAGCGTGAGTGGAGTGAACTGGAAAAAAATGACAACAAGAAAGAAAATTGTTCAGCTGCACCTATGAATACAGAAGTGTTAAAATAATCTCTGTGTATGAACCACCAAATTATTAATATTAGAAAAGATCAGAAAGTCACCAGAGACTATTAACTACCTTGCAGCAGAAAAGAAGAAATACCTATGGAGGAAGAAAAGTTACATTCAAGAATGCCGATTTAATAGCTTTAGGAGGTAATACTATTACACAATATTTTCAAGATATGGCCAAAACCATACAGTTTTCAGTTTGTCTTAAAATAGTCCCTGTTTTACTTTGCAATTGAAGGAGACTAAGCAGGTTTTACTGTCAATAATTTTCCTTTTTTTTTTTTTTTTTTTTTTTTTAATTTGTTGCCCTTTTCCTACTTGAACTTGGGCAAAGATATATGTATATGATGTGGATAATAGTTTTATAAAGGAAGTGATATGGACTGGGGCCAGTGCATCAGAATTAGCATCAAAAAGTGCATGTTTAGTGCTGGTCTTGCTGAATTAACAAAATGGTCACTAATATTCCTAACAGCTTCCTAAGTTCACTAAGAAAAAATGGCAATGAGAAAATGCCAGGCTATATTAAAAGTCTCTTGAAAGCTGCAATGAAAAGGGGTTACTTTATCAAAACTAGATCTATAAAGTTATAAAGTTAGATGTATTTTCAGATTTCTGAAATGATATGGATTGTGAAAAGTATGGTTTGCTTCTAATTCTGATATAAAGTAGGTATCAAAAATACGTTTTTTTATTTTTTGTTTGTTTGTTTTGTTTTTTTCATTGTGTTCAGAAATGCAAGTTTGTTTGTTTGTTCGTTTGTTTGTTTTTCCTCAACATTCATTTGAACTAAATAACCATGGAAATAGGTTTGGTTTTGACCCTGCTTGAGCAGGGGGGTTGGACTAGATGATCTCTGTGATTCTGTGAAATGAAACACTGCTTAACAGGTTTGTTTAAAACTCTGGTGTTTTCTTGTGACTTAATGATCTTGATTTAGTGGAGCATGACAAAAGTATAAAGTCTTATAGCTCCTAAAAAAATTGTACTTTTTCCAGATGCTTAATTTCCAGGTTTGCAAAATAAAAGAAAAACTGTTCTGACACATTTAAAACCTATGACACATTGTGTCTGAAAAATGTTCATAGAATACCTGAGTTGGAAGTAACCCACAAGGATTATCAAGTCCAACTCCTGTGTTGTCACTCAACAGTGACAGAAAAAAGCTAAACAAATTATTTCACTTTCAAGTGAAATATTATTTCACTTTCACTTTCAGCCTAATAAATGAAACAATGACTGGAAGCAAAACCAATTTACAAAAATATTGGAATTTTGGTTATGATTTGGCAGCCAAGAAAAATGTTCGAGGGTGTTGTGATAGCTAATAAAACTGGAATTTATTCAGGACTTTCTTGTTTTATTATGATAAAAATAAAGAAAGGCAATCTTGGGATGTGAGCTGATAAGACAAGTGTAACCTTCATGCCATTATCACTGTATAGTCATAGGAGTTCACTGTTTCAGCCTTGCTACTAATGGAAATGAAATATTGATGTAGCCTGGAGGGATCCTGTTAGAAATGGACATTGATCCTTTTGAACCATCACTCACTTTGAATTTCAACCCTCTCATTAGAACTGATAGATATAACTGTAGACATGCAGAATTACACCTTTTATTGCCCTATCATATATTTAGTCAATAGGCCTGAACTTTTTTAACCCAAATTAAGCCTTTTTTTTTCGTCTATATATATGAAATATAGCTTGTTGACATTTAGACATTCCTGTTCTCTATGTTGTCTCTGTGGGCATAGAACATACTCTCTAAAATATCTCAGGTTTGCTATCTGCTTTTTCTCTGTCTTTTCAAGACTATTTTTTTCCCTGTTTTTCCTTTGTGGGAAATTTTCAAAGCTTCTAAATATTTTTTGTTACCATACTCTGGATTTCTGTTGTCTACAACTTTCTTATAGTTCAGTGGCCAAAAGAACAGAATTCCAAGTGAAACTTCACCAGTGCCAAGTAGAGCAGAATAATTACCATCTGTGTCATACATTTTACACCTCTGTAAAATCCTACTAAAATGACTTTTGCCCTGAGTCACCCATACAGGTGACTCACATGTTAATAGTAATTTTCCACAGTATGTAGAATCTTTTTCAGTACTGTTGCCAAGCAAAATATTTCCTCTTTTCTATTTGTGCATATGATTTTTCTCCTGAAATGTGCTAATATTTTTGCTTTTATCATTATTTTGCTTCATTTTATTGATGTCTTAAGGTTATGAAGAACATTTCAAATTTAATATCTTTTGCATAATGTAAGAGAAAGATAGAGATAAAGACAGGCCATTAAATAGATGTTTTTTAATTGGATAGAACCTTCTTAAAATTCACATTAAAATTACTAAAGGAAATATTACACACTTACACTGTAAAAAACAAAAACAAAAACAAAACCAAGATTGATGTTAAGCACTCTGTATCACTAACCTTCTTTAAGGATTCCTGTGGAAATCCCTAATGATTTCTAAGCACAATCACAGTCCCTTTGGCTTACACTTGCTGAGTGCACTCAAAGCATAACCTCTTTTGTTAATCACTGCTTCAGAAGCTCTTTGAGGATTTGCAAATTCTTATAAAATTGTACAATCCATTGAATTTCTTCCATCTTTTGACAATATACTGTGCTGCTAGTCACTGTGAATACTTTCTTGCTGTTCTTACTTAATTATGACTCTTGAAGTCTTTTCTTTAAGGATAGTTTTCTCTTCACATTGTCAGACTCCTGTCCACTCTCCAGCCTGGCCTGATCCTGGACGTCCTGAGTCATGGAAAAATTCCCACCACTACTTTCCCTCACTTCTCTTGACCCAAGTTCCCCCAGTGAACTAGTATCTTGGTGAATCAGCTATTAGGTCCAGTGTTTTAAGTTCTACCCATATATAATTTTCCAATTTTTCACAATATGTTTAATAGATTATCATTCCTTCTTATGAACTATGTAAACATGCCTCTGTGTTAGACTTATTTTGGGTTTGGTTTATTCTTTAGCTTCTGTCAGGTGTTTTTTGCAATTGTCATCTGTGTAAGGTAATTGAAAATAAGTAGAAAGATGGTGCTGCAAAAACAACCACTCAAAAAATAAGGCTGTACCATGCATGTTTTTCATTTTACTGATATTTAATACTTCCAAGTAGAGAATGAAAGAACACTAAGATTGCTTCATTTGTCTTTCTGATTTTCACAGATTTATTCCTACAGAGCTTGATCATTTTACCCCACCATTTTAGACTTAATGATGAACTTAAAGTAAATAATTTCCTTTATTCCTGGTTGCACAGAGTGTAGGAAATATTCACTACTTTGGCATATGGTGATTGGCAGAGAATTCAATGTATTTTCCCTGCCACTTAACATGATCCTTTTCCTTAGCTAACATGAGATTCTTAAAGATGATCTATTTTTAAAGAAAATATATGTTATAGTCTAATTATTTGCTTTCTTTATTCATATACCTTTATTCCTGTATCTCAAGCTATAGATCCATTGTAGCTTTATCACCTGCTCTTTATGCAATTGCTCACTTTTTGGCACATATATAGACATTGATTATTCAAAATAATACTTTGATGATACAATAAAAATATAATACGGTATAACCCGTTTGACTAAATGATTGAGTTTTGTTTTGATCAGTATGACATTTTGCTTTAGTTCAATGTAGTACTGTAAATAGTAGGTCCCAGGTTGGAGTATACTTTCAATATTTTATTTTTCTGTAGTTCATAAATGGATACAGAATCATGTACATTTGAATAAGCAGCCTTTCAGAACTGGCGTAGATACCAGCTAAGTAATTTACATGCCTAACCAGCTCCTTACTGTGCAGAGAAACAGCATGAAAACCTTTTAAATGACACATAAAACTTAAATTGAGTATATTATTCTTTTGCTGTGCATTTTACATAGAGGTAAATTTCTACACTTGCAGAATTAAAATGATAGCACTGTTAGCATATTCTGGAGAAAAACTACATGTTACAAGGAGGCAAAGCAAATTATCTGAGCTTTATCACCTTGAACTAAAATGACCTCAGACTGAAATGAAGTTCCTAGTCAGCTTTAGAGGTCAGCTTACCATGAACTTCTGCAAAAATTCCCTTGCAAAGAATTTGTTGCATATTCATGGCATACATAAATTTAACTTCTTTGCCAAATTTATACATCTTGGCTAGCATCTTGAGAGATATGGAATGTATGTACTGGACCCAAGGAATATTTTTTTTTCTTTAATTATTCATTAAAAACAAACAGAAGATTAATAATTTACCTATTTTATCTACAATTCTATAATATCTGCAGATAGTTTTATGTATTTATTTTATTTATTTTTATTAGGGATTTCATCACAATCATTGTTTTCAGTTGCTGTATCTGGACCAAATAGTAATTTGGGGAATTTTTCAGAGTTCTTCCTTACAGCTAGACCAGATATTTTCAACACATCTCTCTTATTTCACCTTTCCACTGTAGCTTGTCTCAGTACCTAGAGAATCTGTGCGTTTGAAGCTCCTCTCCAAACATTTTCCAAACACTTTTTATATTTTACAAAACCTACAACCTCCTGGTATCAATGTAAATAAATGAATGAATTAAAGGATATATTATTATCAAAACCATATGCTTTCTGTGGAACTATGCTGAAAAAAAATACTTGAATTTTTATAAACAATTGGAAACATATACGTATTCTTAAGATGCTGATATTTTCCTGCGATGTGAAAAACCATGATTCAAACTACGTTATTCTGCATCTGAGTTGAATGTATGAGACAGTGACATTTGAGGCAAGGAAATTGCTGTTGCAGATGTGTTATTTTGTATAAATAATTTCATTAAAAACAAACAAACAAAAAACCTTTAATCCATACTTTTCAGGATTGAGCTAAATTTTGAACTCAGGCAAGATGGTCAACATTTCTGAGGTCTAGTAAGATATTTTTGTAAATCTGAGAGTGCATTGTATGAAATATTAGCTTATTGCATTTTAATTCACTCATGACCTTCCTTTGATTTAATCAAGAATGAACACCTTGACATTGGATTTGTATTTTTGGAAGATTTTCAATATGGTTCAGAGTATTACAAATTTAAATAGACGGAACAACATTTTGTCTCTCTGGCTTCCTCTACAAACTTTTAAATCAATTCTAGCATGTTAAATATGTCTATCAAATTTACTTTCTAACTTCTCTGCTAGTCCATTTTTTACTGGAGTTTGATTGATTATAAAATAATTCAGTTTTGCAAGTCATACTACCAAACTTATTAGTGATAAAGTCTTGCATCCAAAATATGTGTTATTATTGGATAAACTTATAATTTTATATCTTTTGGAACTTCTATCAATTAATTTAAGAAAAAATGTATTTTTTTTTTCAGTGTCAGTTTTATTACAAATAGCAGGGAAAAATAATATTGTTTTCACAAGATTTCCATTGCATCTGACAAATTACAGTTTATCAATCCACTGAATTCTTTCTAATTTCATTTTTTTTTTGAACTGTTAAGTACTTTGTTTTATCTGTACACATTTACATGACCTTTTCAGGGCATCCTAGAACACTGATTACATGAGGTAAGTGCAAGTTCTGTATACTTTCTTAGATAATGTATTCAGCGTGGTACACCCAACTGCTGTCTTACTTGTCATCTTCACTTTTACCATGCGTGAATGCTTGGCTTGAATGCATTCCAAAAATGAAACATTGTGTTGTAAACTGAAATGATCTGCTGAATTTTATTATAGAGAATGGTTTTCCTATAAAAAATGACTGCTCTTTAAAAAATACTTCCCTATAATATATTTTTTCCTGGTAGATATAGTTTATAAAAATAGTTTGTATGAAACTATGTTACTCTAGAAGCCATAGGGGAATTTTGCCTGCAAATCCTTATGTTTATTGGCTTATATTCTGTGTCAAAATGCTTAGCTTCATAGCGTGGAACCATCTCATCCTTCTTAGCTGCTCCATGTCTAGGCATCTTGCACCCAGGAAGAAATTAGCAGCTACTTGATTTTAAGAGTTAACAGACTTTTATTTATCATCTCCCATATTTGTATAAAAGCCAAGCAAAATCACATCAAGGACAGCTATGTTAGAGAAGTAGCATTGTTGGAGATGATAGACTCCTAAGTGCCCTCTGCATTTAAACACATATTTTTAAGAATGTACATACATATTATGTTTAAACAAATATTTAAACACTATTGACTCAAAAAATATTTCTTCCTACTTGTTACCAAACTTTTTAGTGCCTATGAGTGCACTGGGCTGTGCACACAAATATGTCCTAAATTATGAATTATTCTCATATGTAATCATTGGACATTGAAATATTAGGCACAGAACTTATAATTGTTAGGTATTGCTATAACATTATTAAATAGGACCAGGGACCATCCTTTTAGCACAAGCGTGTCTCCCCAGTATTGAGATGACTGTTTGTGTCTTCTACACCAATTAATGCTGTGGGAGACACAGGTTTAAATGCATCATACCTGCTGAAAAAAAACATATTTTCAGGGTGTGTATCAAATATACCTTTTGCTCTTTTTCTTCACTTACTTAAGCACTGGTTTATTATTTATTCAGAGGTAAAATCACTGTTTTGCATACAATCCTTAAATAGTAATTATGAACTCTTACCACATACTGTTTGAGTAAATTGGGAACTGACAAACTACAAAGTTATTTTAACATTCTGTCTTTGAGCAGTGGACATGGTAGTAGCTTTATACTGAGTAGCTTAAATAATTGTTTTCTAACAACTGTGCAATAGAGTGCATATAATTTATGATAAAAAAATGCAGTGTGTGCAAGTAGTCATGGAAGGAATTCAGAGCTGTAAATGCTGGATGAAGGATATCATGGAAATGCATGTCTCTTACTAAACAAGGACATATAAACTCATTTCCTTTCTTACTGGTCTCTGTTTCCCACTTATCAACATACTCAACAACATTCAGCATATCTCAGCCATTCACCAGGCTAACACTGCCAAAGTTTTTTCCTTTCCTTCCTCCCATTCACCAAGTTGCCTTTAATTTAAATTACTTATATAATGCACTTTGCAGGCAACCACCCTCCCTGACTACCTTACCTTCCCAGATACACTTACACAACAGGTATGAGGCTCTGGACCTTCATGGACAGATAAAAAACAATGTTAATGAAGGTCCATCCAGGCTAGAGGCAAATCAGCTGACTCTCTGTATGACAATAACCTCCATCAAGAGAAAAAGGTTATTGTCATAGGTGACTTATTTCCGAGGGGAACAGAGGGCACAATATGCCATCCAAACTCAACACATGGGAAATTCTACTGCCTCCCTGGGACCTGGGTAAAAGACATTACTAGAAAAGTCGCTAGCCTGGTATGACCCTCTATTATCCGTTATACGTTTTTCGCATTGGCAGTGATGAAGTACCTAAGAAAAGTCCAAGAGCAATCAAGAAGGACTTTAGGTCTTTGGGCCAATTGGTTAAAGGATCAGGTGCATGGGTTGTGTTTTCCTTTATCCTTCCAGTACCAGGGAACAATACTGAAAGGAACAGGCAGACCCAGTTTATCAACATGTGACTGCAACACTTGTGTTACCAGCAAGATTTTGGGTTTCTGAATCATGGGATGGTCTACACAACACCAGGCCTGCTGGTGATTGATGGGCTGATCCTCTTTTAGAGGAATAAAAGGATTTTTGTGCATGAGTCGGTGTTGTGGACTAACCCAGCTGACAGCTAAGCATCATACAGACATTCACTCACCCTTTATCCCCAGTGGCATGGGGCAAAGAATCAGAAAAAGCAAAAGCTTGTGGGTTGAGATAAAGACAGTTTATTAGGACAGAAAAGAAAGAAAGAAAAAAATGGTGATAGTACTACAGATAATAATGTGTACAAACTAGTGATGCACAATAGAATTGCTCACCACCTGCTGATTGATGCCCATCCCATAACCAAGCAGCAATTCAGCCCCCGGCCAGCCACCCCATGTTAATTGTTCAGCATGATGTCAGATTATATGGAATACCCCTTTGGCCAGTTTGGGTCATCTGTCCTGGGTCTGTCCCCTCCCAAATCCTGCTGCACCCCCAGCCTGCCCGCTGGCAGGACAGAGTGAAAAGCTGAAAAGTCCTTGGCTTAGTGTAAGCACTGCTTTGCAACAATTAAAACATCAGTGTGTTATCAATGTAATTCTCATCCTAAATCCAAAACGACATCATACCAGCTACTAGGAGGAAAATTAACTGTATCATATCCCAAACCAGGACAGTTAGCAGAGCTTTAAACTAGATTTGAAGGAGGAAAGGGATAAAACCAGGCCTGCCAGTGATAAGCTATGGGATAGCACACCAAAAATTGAGGAACTGCATGACAGCAAGATCCTTCAGTCTGCTCTGCAAGGTGCTGGGTACAATGAAGCACATTTGAGATGTTTCTATGCCAACACACTCAGCATGAGGAACAAGCAAGAGGAGCTAGAAACTTTGTCTCGGTCCCAGAGATATGATATTATTGGCATAAGCAAAACCTGGTGGGAATTGTCTTGTGACTGGTGTGTTAAGATGAATGGGTATATGCTTTTCAGAAAGGATAGATAGGGCAGGCAAGGTAGGGAGTGGCACTGCATGTAATGGAGGGGCTGGACTGTATGGAGCTTGCAGTTAGCAGTGACATGGTTGAGAGCCTCTGAGTGAGGATTAAGGGACAAGAATATAAATCAGATATTATTGAGGGTAGTCTACCATAGGCCATCCAGCCAGGATAATGACACTGATAAAACATTCTTTAAGCATCTAAGAGATACATCTAGATCAGCTACACTTGTCCTTATAGGGAACTTCAAATTTCTAGACATGAGCTTGTAATGTTACACAGCTGATACAAGCAGCTCCAGGAGATCCTAAAACATCTGGATGATAACTTCTTGGTACAGGTACTAAGGGAGCCAATTAAGAAAGATGCCCTCCTAGATCTGTTGCTTGTAAATAGAGAAGGTTTCATGGGTGAAGTGCTGACTGGTGGCTGTCTTGGCCATAGTAACCATGAAGTAATCAAGCTAAAAATCTTTCATGAAAGGAGGAACCAAAACTTCAAACTTTGGATATGGTGAGATCAGACTTTAGTCTGCTCAGGGAACTAGTTAGTAAGGTCTCCTGAGAAACTGCTTTTGAAGACATTGGGGTCTATCAATGCTGGTCAATTTTTTAAGTATCACCTCTGAAAAACACAGGAACAGGCAATTCCACAATGTTGGAAGTCAAGCAGGTGGGGCAGAAGGCTATCTGGGCTAAGCAAGGGGCTTCTAATGCGTAGGCAGAAAAAGTAAGTGTTTAGCCACTGGAAGCGAGGTTGGGTGATGTGAGAGGACAACAGAGATGTTGTTTGCCATTGTATGGAGAAAATGGCAAGTTGAATATGAGTCAACAGTGGCAGACAAAAACAACAACACTGGCAGACAAAAGAGCCAACCATGCCTTGGGGTGGATCAAGCACTGCATTGTTAGCTGGTCAAGGGAAGGGATTTTCCCACTCTGCTCTGTGCTGGTGCAGCCTTACCTCGAGCAGTGTGTGTGCAGTTTTGGGTATCACAGTATAAGGACATACAACTACTGGAGAGATTCCAAAAGAGGGCTACAAAGATGTTAAAGGGTCTAGAGGGGAAGGCATATGAAGAGAAGCTAAGGCCATTTGGTTTGTTGCGCCTAGAGCTGACTGAAAAGAGTTCTCATGGCAGCCTGAACCTTCCTCATGAGGGGGAGTAGAGGGACAAGCACTGATGTCTTCTCTCTGGTGACAGTGACAGGACCCAAGGAAAGAGCATGGAGCTGTGACAGGGGAGGTTCAACCTGGATTTTAGGAAAAGGTTCTTCTTTGAGACGGTGGTCGGGCACTGGAACAGGCTCCACAGGGAAGTGGTCACAGCACTGAGCCTGCCAGAGTTCAAGAGGTGTTTGGACAGTGCTCTCAGACACATGGTCTGAATTTGGGTGGTCCTCTGTGGATCCAGGAGTTGGACTCGATGATCCATGTGGGTCCCTCCCAACTCAGGATATTCTATGATTCACTGAATTATTCCTTTTCTAATTTCAGCACATAGATAGTATCCCTTAATTCTTTGAAGGAAGGATTAATCTATTCCCTCTCACAGCAAAATTTTGAGTTGTCAAAGCCAAATAATGTATATTGACTATGATACTTGCATAGAAATAATTTGGTCCTGAAACATATTGTCATCATTTATTTTGTTGTGGAAACTACTGGTGCTAAGAAGAACTGTTTTTAATGACCATTTTGCTGCAAGAGCATTATATTTATGATTATGGTGAATTAAATCATAAAATTATTGTCAAAATAAATACATATGACATTATATTTTATCAACTTAAGAAAAAAAAAATGCTTTGTTTACTATCAGAGAATGGCCGTTACATCAAAGTTATTTCCTAGAAACAAATGCATGTTTGGATGTAGGTATGCAGCAAACTGAGCCACAAAAGAGAGAAATACCTACTGAGCAAAACAATACTTGTTAAGTAGTTTAATGCCATACCTGCAGTTTCACTGAGAATAGAACTGTCATCAAGCAGCTTGTCTTTAACATGTTTCAGAATTTTATGGAGCTACATTACGGTATTGTGAAATTCTTTAAAACTAGAGTTAAACTTATATTGTTGCTAAGAAAAGACTTTTTGTAAGGGTGCCTTCTCTTTAGTCTAGTTATTTAATTCTCTTTGAAAAATGCCTACCTAGAAACTGAAATGTGCCATTAGCTAAAAATGTTCATGAAAACTTCATAATAATTGGACACATCTTGTCATTTTTTAATTACTTACATGATGGCAACTGCAGATGTGAGGATGTGAGTGATCTGATTGATCTGATACTAACAGACACTATTACTATTGCTTTTTTAAGGTGAGTGTCTAAATGGGTTCAACAACACAGGAAAAAATAAAAGGTATTTGTTGCTTTTAGGAAACTGCTTTTTTTTTTTTTTTTTTTTTTTTTAACTGGGAGAAAGAAACTGTATGTTGAAAACACAATATTGCCCCAGGTTATGAAAGAGTAGGCAACAATGTTTCAGACAGAAATTAGGTATGGTCATGTTAAAACTATCCACTGTGCAGGAAAGTGCAATCTAATGAAAATGCAGACATTCTGAAGAACACCATCTAATGTATACTTGTGTTTTTGTGTTTCTATTTATATGAATAAAATAATCACATTTTAATGAGTCATTTTCCTTTGGATACAGGACACACAAAATGTGCAAAATTTCAGTTGCAATTTGTACATTAATGAAAAGAAACATTCATGCATCATACATAATTTAAAACACTAAAGCATGAAGCATCTGTTCATTGCAGTTAGGATCAGCTCATGTCCTCCACATGCATATTTCTTACTTGTTAGAACAGAAGAATATTAAGATAAATTGATGTTTCTTTAAGAAAATGATTGGGTGCTGGATTTTATTACACTCTTTAACAATTTTAGAATGACTTAATGAGTTCATCTGAAGGGCTATATTTTTTACAAAATATAAAAATTCCTTGCCTTTTTTTTCAGTCTTCCACATGGTATGTGGTATATAACTGCCACAGCATTTTATAAATAAAACATGTCCATAAATACTTGATAAGGAAGAAATTTCTGCATAAGCTTGTGAATACAACAAGAGTTTTCTTATTAAAAAAAAATAAAATAATAATAATCCTTGTCATTTTACTTTGTTTCATTACAGTATATTTTTGTTTGGTTGTGTATGAAACTGCTTGGCTCTCTTTTTGCTTGTTCGTTTATTTGTTTGTTTTCAATGAAAACAAAAGATTAAAACAGGGGCGAGATGTTATAATAGAGAAATTGTCTAATTTCCTTCCACTTTTAATGTCATTTATACCTGCATATATTATATGGAGAATATCAGTGGACTAGTATTCTTCACTTCTTGAGAAAATGACTTCTCCATCAGCTGTCAGTGTGTTTCTGAACCCAAATCTTCAGAACTGAGAAAGAATCCCTTCAGAACTGAGATGAAGTCCTTTCATCTTATCTAAGCTTACTATTTGATAAATGAATTGTTTATTTTATTGTTATCTAGTTATCAGTAAAATCAGACATTTTTGAGATCCATAACAATTCCAATAGGTAAATGTACTTCCTCTGTTAACTTTCTGTGAGAGTTTCTCAGGAATGCAGAAACTAAATGCAATCAGTTACCAGTACTTTAAGCAAAAACCCTCGTAGGACATACTTATCTTGTGTATTAGTAACCTGTCTTAAACACCTACATTCAATCATATTAAAGTAACTAAAATTCAATTTTGTGTTTTTCTCCTGATCATGTATTTTAATAAAGTCTTAAATAATCATGTTACACTAAATTCTAATGCACAGTACGTGGCAAGGAAGGTTTTATCATAAAAGCTGCTTATTAGGATTTATGAAATGGATGTATCCCAGAGTGAACTCTAACATATGCTATATATTTTTTTGAGTTTGTTGTATTATTTGCTTTAAAAATGTATAAACCTTTGTGTGGGTGACAGAGTGAATATTTACAAAGCATGATAGAATAAAAAGGATGTCGGAGTTAATCATTAGAATAATGTTTATTTATTCAGAGGGTTCATATTACTCCTGTGTCATCCCACCATCAATATTAATAAAGTAGACAAATATTAATATGCTTATATTTTTCTCTGTTATTTTCATTAATACTGCTAGGCACTACACAGAATCAACATTATGCATTCTAGATGGAATAAAATTTAGTTATCTTAGAACTGTGAAAAAGAGCACTTAATAAGGGTTCACCATTAAAACTGTTGGCCTTACATTGATCTGTTCTAAATTTTATTCACATTTTAATCATGATTTGGATAAATACTGCTAAAATTGGTACTTGTCACAAAGATTTTTGACGTAGAAAATATGAACAGGTCAATCATTAAAGGCTGATGGAACAATATTCACTATTCACTAAAATGAACTTGAAAATAAGATGAAATTCTGTCAGAATTAAAGACTGAAAACAGCATAAATGATAACACAGAAAGGTAAGCTGTACTAAAGACAGCAGTAACTGAAGAGCAGTTGGATCATGTAGATGTGAGTTCACCCTGCAGCACCATGATGAAAAGCTTTAAAATCTGTTTAAAAATCAGTTTAAAATCTGAACAGAAGAATAGTAAATAAGGAATCCTGCAGATGGTGAAAGCAAGGAGAGGTAACCTGGGATGAATGAGACATTTTCTGAGCAGCCAGATATCAGGTTAGGAAAGCTAAAGCTGTGATAGAACTGAATCTGGCCAGGGATCAAGGGCATCAAGAAGACACCAAGAAAAGTTTCTATAGGTATGTCAGTTATAAAAAGAAGACTAGAAAAGTATAGTCCCTGTCCTGAAGGAAACAGGAAACCTGGTTACCCAGGATATGGAGAAGACTGAAGTACTTGACAACTTTTTTGCTTCAGTCTTCACTGGAAAGTGTTCTAGCCACACTGCCCAAGTTGCAGAATGCAAAAGCAGGAACTGAGAGAATGAAGAACTGCGTGCTGTAGGAGAAGATCAGGTCTGAGACCATCTAAGTAACCTGAAGCTGCAAAAGGTCAATGGGACCTGATAAGAAACATGCATGGGTCCTGACAGAACAGGTGGATGTAGTTGTTAAGCCACTATTCATCATATTTGAGAAGTCAGGGAAGTCTGGTGAAGTTCCCACTAACTTCTAACTTTTACCCACTAAGTGGGTAAAAACAACCCTAATTTTTTAAAAAGGAAAAAACGGAAGATCTGGGGAGCTACAGTCCAGTCAGTCTCATTTCTGTACCCTGCAAGATCATGGGGCAGATACTCCTGAAAAATATGCTAAGGCGTATGGAAAACAAAGGCTTCACTAATGGCCGACTGTGTCTGACAAATTTGGTTGCCTTCTACAACAAGGTTACAACATTGATGGGTAAGGGAAGAGCAACTGACACTATCTACCTGGACTTGTGCAAAGTATTTGACACTATCCCACATGACATATTGTATCTGAACTGGACAGAGATGGATTTAATGGCTGGACCACCCAATGGATAAGGAATTGGCTGGATGGTTGCACTCAAAGAACTGCAGTCAATGGATTTGGACAGGCTTGAGAGGTGGGCTTGTGTGAACCTCATGAAGTTCAATAAGGCCAAGTACAAGGTCCTGTGTAAGGGCTGGGGCTATCCCAAGCATGGTTACAGGCTGGTCACAGAATGGATTGGGAACAGCACTACAGAGAAAGACTTGGAGATGTTGGTTGATGAAAAACTCAACATGAGCTGGCAATGTGTACCTGCAGCCCACAAAGCAAATCATATCC
This sequence comes from Anas acuta, assembly GCF_963932015.1. Classification (NCBI taxonomy): domain Eukaryota; kingdom Metazoa; phylum Chordata; class Aves; order Anseriformes; family Anatidae; genus Anas; species Anas acuta. The sequence goes on from NC_088982.1 coordinate 19,896,710, forward strand.
TCAGCTGCATTTAAAGAAGCATGACCAGCAGGTTGATGGAAATGATTCTTCTCCTCTACTCCACTCTTGTGAGACTGTTCAGTTGGGAACCCCAGCATAAGAAGGACATGGACCTGTTGCAGTGAATCCAGAGAAGGGCCATAAGGATGACTGGAGGGTTGGAGCACCTCTCCTATGAAGACAAACTGAGGGAATTGGGGTTGTTCAGCCTGGCTACAGGGAGACATTATAATGGTCTTCCAGTACCTAAAAGGGGGCTTATAGGAAAGCTGGAGAGGGACTCTTTGTCAGGGAGTATAGTGATAAGATAAGGGGTAATAGCTTTAAACTAAATGACAGTGAATTTAAATTAGACATTAGGAAGAAATTCTTTACTTTGAGGGTACAAACCCAGTACAGTGAGGCACTGGAAGAGGTTGCCCAGATAGGTTGTGGATGACCATCTCTGGAAGTGTTTAAGGTCAGGTTGGATGAGGCTTTGGGCAACCTGATCCAGTGGGAGGTGTCTCTGCCCATGGCAGGAAGATTGGAATTAGACGATCTTTAAGGTCCCTTCCAACCCATACCATTCTATGATTCTACGGCATATTCAAAAATATACCAAAATGTTGACCAACATATTGTGTTATTATTAACAAATAAGTTTAGATATAGATCAATATGGACATTTAGACAGTCTAGATACTGCTATCTGTATGTTCTCTAAAATCATTTGAAAACAGCAGTTAGCTGTATTATATTCTATTTCTGGGTGAGCAGAAGACAGACAAATGACACTAAGAAAAACTAAAGTCTTTCAAATGTGAAATGTTAACTATAGAAACCTGTGTTCTTTCAAAAAAAGTCAAAAGGTTAATACCATTACAAACCAATAAACACTGTGAAGTAAGAGGAATAGAATTATAAGTTTAAAAGGGGGAGGCTCTCAGACTTACTTTGTAGAAGAGGAAAAGAGAGGAATTATCCCAGATTTCATTTTCTTTTATTAACAATTATCTGTTTTAGGTAGACTCAGTATTACTGAAATATACAAATTTTAATTTACTTATCACTAAGGAACGTAAAACATTGAATAAATTGAAGGTTTAAACTGAAAATTTTCTTATAAAAATTATTATTTTCTTTTCTCTACCTTTATATAAATTTTGTTTTGGATTTAATATATTAAGTATGGTTTTGATTTGCTAATAAAATATCATAGTCTGTCAGTGCAGGCCTCAGGACTTTGGTTTGTTTTAGCCTAAGCTGATTTTAATTCATTCCAGCTGTAATAATTGTTCATTGGTCAAGTAACTAATGTTCAAATGTGCTTTAGGTCTATGTAATTGTGTGACAGGACACCTGTTGTTAAATAATGGATAGTAATATTAAGCAGATACTCTATAAAGAATGAACTACCTATGACCCTAAATAAAACTGTATCATAGCTGAATACCTGCACATAATGATAGCAGATGCCACAGGCTAAATCAATAGAAAAGTAAACAACTGCCACTGAAGGAGTGCAACCTTGGGAGTCAGGTAAAAATGCTTTCAGAAATAACAAAGAGAAAAACAAGTATGATGGGAACCAAGAATGACAGCATGGCTAAGTAGACTGCGTTAGAAACCATATAAAAATAACCCTATGTGGACCCAAGATTAAGAAGGAAGAAGTTGCCCCACTACCACCATTGTACCTCACTACCTGGCAAATAGCTCAGGACTACGATAATTCACCATGAATCCCACCCATATCCCCTTCTTCTTGAGGAACAAAGTTAACATTTGCTTCAAGACCCAAGGAAACATGAAAAGATGAACCTAATATGAGAGAGAGGGGTAGATAGTCAGAAATTTTATATGTAAATATTTCAATAATAATCAGTTAATTAGAACTGTATTCATACTGTGACAATTAGACTAAGAATTAGGCTAACAACTGGTTGTTGTATTTTGCTCAGACAATTAAAATACTTACTAAACTAAAAATAAATAATTATCTTCATATATAAGATATGTTTATTTTGCCCATGACATTTTTTTTTTTTTTTTGTGTAACAACATTTAAGTTGACACATTGACAAATTTAGGAAAGTAGAAAAAGAAAATAATAGATAGGCAGAATCTTGATCAAAATGTGCCAAAAGACTTTTTGCTTACTGGAAAGCATGTCTGTAGTCAGATGTTACTAATAAGATATGATTAAGAAAGTACTGTCAATCATCACTTTTTCATTAGTGTTTTTGCTTAATTTACAATAGCAAAATTAGTTACTGATAGCATATAATATCCATTGAAAACAAAAGAGAAGTGGCCATCATTCGATATGATGGCCACTGAAGATTTGCCTCGCAGTATATTTGCTTCCAGTTAAGAAAACAGAATAAAACAGTTTTGTATCTCTCTCTCTCTATATTTTATTTTTTTTTCTCATGCTGTGTATGTCTTGTCACAGATTTTGTTTGTCTGTGCACAGGACTAAAAATAGAACATGCATGCATACTGCAGGGTTGGGAATTGGTAGTGACCAAAGCTATCTAAGAAAATTTAATGACTCCACATCAAAATATAATTGTGTTTTGGTGAGCAAAACTCATAAGAGTACTACTGACCACTGTAGTAATATGGTGTTGATGCATGATCCCATAATTCCAACCCACTTACTACACAGTTTTGATTTTACAGATTTTTAGAGTTCTTCTTTCCATGCTGACTGTGTCAGCATAAAATTATACAAATATTTAAGATACAGATCTCTTCTTTCCCTACATAACCACATTATACCATTGAAATTGATCCTTCAGGGATTTTTGTACTACAAATTTGACCTTGTGAGCACTTGTGCCTGTGTGTCAAGACAACTGCCACTGCTGTAGAAAAACCTTTGGCATAACCAGAAAAGATCTTAGTCATAAATCTGAACTAATGTATTTATGTAGAATTTAAATGTTTCTACATCAAATGGCAAGCTCTCATTCCCTTTTTAAAGACTGTGAACATTATATTAAGTAACTAGATGATAATCTAGTTCAGTTTAAAGGGTATTAAATGTAGAAAACTTGTTACCAGTTGCTTACCTTCTTTTTAAATTATGTCATTTTTATTGCATAATGTTTAGTAACTGTACTCTCTCAAAAATTAAATAAAGCTAAAAACAAAAACAACAACAACAACAACAAAAAACAACAACAACAAACAACAATAACAACAAAAATTTACCTGCCTTAATTCTTTGCAGAATTGTTTTTTTGAGTCTTGGAGTTCACTGACCAAGTATAGGATTTATTTACATAATATTTCTACTTTGTATTTTGATTCCATGTCCTCCAAACTACATGCTGTTCTAACTTCATCAACACATTAGATTTGTACAACACTAGATGAGTGTAACAGCTACTACCAATGTGTTTCATTGCTATACAGTATGTTTTTAATTTGTATTTCCTACTCACATTCTAGCTGAGTGCAATGATTTATTTTTTTAGTTATTATTTCTAAAAGCAAAAAAATAAAATAAAATCAATGAAAAAGAAACTATCACCAAACCCAAACCAAACTACACAAACATGAAGAAATATGAAATTTTACTGGAAATAATATGAAATACCAAGTAGAGTGAAAATGGATGATGAAATAAGTGCTAAACCAATAAATTTTTTTTAGAACACACAATAGGAAATTATATATTTAAGCAGGAATACAGATCCATATGACTTGGTTAAAAAGACTTAATTACCTCTTTCAAGTAAAAGCTCAAAATAGAGATTTCTATCTTATTTTACTGCTTGTTCAGATAAAACTGTAAACTCAGCACAGCCAATGTAATTAGTTTTTATACTGCTTTTACCTTTATCTGAGAAAGCCTAGCAATGGGTGCCCCTTATGTTGTCCTGCAGTGTTAGTCTCTGTCCTGTACAGCCTCCGCTTAGCTTCACAGACCTTGCTTACTACACATTCTACCATCTGATCATTAATGTGTCTGTGAAAGCTGCAGAAGGGAAATTCAGTCCATTGCTTACAGCATTTATTTAGAAAATATCTTTCCTGTATGAAGAAGCAATAGAATCTGATGCTTAGTCTTAGTCTTAGTCTTAGTCAGCATGGTATTTTCATGGTAGTCATTACAGAAAGATTTTTGTCTCTTTCTAAGTTTAGCTATGAACTGGAAGTATGCTTTAGACCTATACAAATACTGCAAATATATAATATCTCTTGATATGTATCTGGTCTGGGAAATCAAAAGCAATGAGATGTGAATGTTGGTCATATCATTCCACTGTAGCCTGTAGACTGAAAACCTTGAAGAACATGTTTGATCAAATCCACTGACTTATGCAGCCATTTCTTTGTTGCTGCAAAATATCTTTTTCTCTGTAGAAAATTCATTGTTACACATTTATTTATTTATTTATTTTTAATTGAAATAATGTTATATTTACTTTCTTTTTGGAGGGGGATTAAAACAAAAAGATTGGTGGTAAGTCACACCAAAGACACACCAAGTGTGTTCACTGTCTTGTCAGAGGTCAGTCAAGTGCCACTATACACAACTTGATCTATAAACAACTTACCTGTTAATACTTTTGTGCATTCCTAACATGCAGATTAATATGGAACATAATAGTTGGAGAAAGATACACCTTCCACTTATGAACACAAAGTAGCTATCAAAGAAAGAAGGTATAAAAATGTATTGTAAAAGTTATTGAAATAAAGAGAAATAGCTAATAAGGTAGAAGATGACTCCTAGTCTAATAAAGAAACAACTCCACATTTCCATGAAAGAGGAAAATTTTGTTTTAAGGTTTCACACCTGCAATTTAATAGAAAACATAGTGAGAAAAAAAATAAAAAAATCTCTCATGTGACCAAATGAAATAATCCAACTTCATTAGAAAATTTCAAAGGCCTACTGATTATAAAGACAGAGTTACTTTGATGAAGAATAGAGATATTTTCATAAACAATTTAGTAGATGGACTTGAAGGATTTTTCAGCAACTTCATGTATGATTGGGTGGAGCTGTTGACTCTGTTGAGGGTGGTGAGGCATTACAGAGAGATCCGGACAAATTAGAGAGCTGGGCAATCACCAACAATATGAAGTTTAAAAAGTGCTGTCTTCTGGGCCTTGGAAGGGGCAACCCTTGTTATACTGGGGGATGAGATGCTGGAAAGCAGCCCTGCAGAAAGGGATCTGGGTTTTTTTATCAACAGCAAGCTAAACATGAAGCAGCAGTGTGCATTGGAGGCCAGGAAGGCCAGCTGTATCCTGGGGTGCCTCAAGCACATCATTGTTAACTGGTCAACGGACGTGACTGTCCTGCTCTACTCTACACTGATACGGCGTTGCCTTGAAGTATTGTGTGCAGTTTTAGGCACCAAATTATAAGATAGATATAAAACAGTTAGATAGTGTCCAAAGGAAGGCTACAAAGACTGTAAAGGGTCTAGAGGAGAAGATGTATGAGGAACAGCTGAAGTCATAATTTGTTCAGCCAGCAGAAGAGGAGACTGAGGAGAGACCTCATCATGGTCTACAACTTCCTTATGAGGGAGAGCAGAGGGGCAGGTGCTAATCTCTTCTCTCTGGTGACCAGTAATAGAACCTGAGGGAACATCTTGAAGCTGCGACAGAGGCAGTTCAGGCTGGGTATCCGGAAAAGGTTCTTCACTGAGAGGGAGGCTGGGCACTGGAACAAGGCTGCCCAGAGCAGTAGTCATGGCACCAAGCCTGACAGAGTTCAAACAGCATTTGGACAATGCTCTCAGAAACATGGTCTTATTTTTTGGGTGGTCCTGTGTGGAGCCAGGAGTTGAACGATCATTGGATCGTTGTGGGTCCTCTTCAACTCAGATATTCTACGATTCTGTGATTTGTAAGCTCTGAAATTCTATCTTCTGTTTAACTGCAAAGCAACAAATCAGATGAAAAAAAAAGAGAGAAGCAGACCAGTCTGCAACCACTCTGTAAAATTAGGGATAACTTTTTCTTCATTTTTTCAGCTGTTTCCTTTAAAAGACTTTATAACCATATCATTTATTTATAACAATGGCTTGTAACTCAAAAAACAGTTGAATGTGAATTAAAGTAATTGTATTCAACATAATGTTTTAATGCCTGTGTATGATAAAGTCTTGATAAACTAAAAAGTGCCCCACATCCCCCATCACCTCCTCCTCCTCTGAGTGTATGGATAACGGGGCTATCATTAGATATTAATAGCCCAGGTAAAGAGTTGGTATCACATGAGAAAGTTTTTACAGTATCTTCCATTGGCAATGTTGGTAGCTCATACATAGATTCAGACAGATGTTGGTCCTTTTATCTTAATGATCATAGGAACAGAGTCAGAGAGACAGATAATAGGACCGTGTGCCTATTGTCTTGTTAAGTCAATGCTTAGCTGTGATGAAAAAGGTACAAGTCTCAATGGTTATTCTTGTAGTTTGAGGGTGGAGTTTTTTGGTGTGTGTGTTCAGATATATTAAGATATAAATTAAGGGGAAAAGAACACAAGAAGTTCGTAAGGATTCCTGAATGTTTATGTAGGAAAGCCACTGACCAGAAAAAAAAATTACTTGGTTAATGGCTACCTTGCCCAGTTAAATCTTCTATAGGATAATTGGCTGAGTCACCTTTTGTGCCACTAGGATGAAACAAGCCAAAAACGTTGAGTCCTTCACTTCTGTACTCAAAGACTAGCACTGTAAGATGTGCAAAGATTAGCACTTTGTAAGGAACTGAGCATGCTGACTGCATTGGTTACAGTGACATACATACATCAAAGACCACAAAACAGTGTTAAGCCAGTATGATCAAAATCACGTTGCTGAAGCAAGATTGTCCTCAGAGATCAGTACTATCTAAACCCTTAGGAGGATCCAGCTAAATTGAATATAGCACTAGAGACTGCTAATGGACTGCTAATGACTGCTGTTTCAGACACTGTATATGACACTATGACACTATATATTTTATGTAAATAAGAACAATAGATTTAAAATACTTAACCTGGAGAATGTTTCCCGTAATTTGTTTCTGTAAAGCATAATGTTTTGCATTAAAATCATGCTTTCTTCATATTAAGGAAAACAACAAAAATGTGCATTTATACTTGTCTTCTAAACACATTCAGGTACAGCTACTCCTTTGTGGTAAAGTCAAGAAACTTAGTTTATCGATGCCCATGAGGGAATGCTGACACTGGTTTCAATAATGTGATATAAAATAAAGAGGAAGTCTGTTTAAAAAGATTAATAAAGAAAAAAAGATTTCTCACAGCTTGAATGAAACTACATATTCAGCCTTGTTTGCTTTCACTTATTTTGGCTTGGCCATTTACTTAGAAGTGTCCAATTGGCCTCCAACTTAAGCGATTGCCTAACAAAATACTAGCATAATGAAATTTCATTGTTATTAATTTGCTTAGTCTAATTCAAATTGTTCATGTAACAATGCAATTTAAAATTTAATCTTGCAAACACGCAGACACCTACTGTAATATATAAGAGCAATTCTGTGATAATAGTGATGCTACTTACAGTTTTGATTTCAGATGTGTAGATATTTGCAGGATCTGTGCCTAAAATATTGTATTTTTTTCCTGAACAAAATAAGTAAAAATACTCAACTATTTACAACAAAAATAATAACAATAAATCTGTCCTTAGAGCATAAGTACATTTGCTTAATTTAATGATAATTTTGGTATTTTTATAACGTTGTACCCATTATAGAAAGAATGCTTCAAGAAACATTAATGTATTTCCCTTCACAATACACATGTGAAGCACTAAAGTATTCTTACATGTTTTCTGCATTTCATGGATGGGCAGCTGAGACCCCAATGTAGTCACTGAAATACAACTTTGTTCCCTGGCCTGAGGTTTCATGCTAAGAAACTGGACACATTATTTTTGAAAGAAATCAAACATTGCAATAATAAAAATGACAACCTTATTGTTAAGAACAAAGCAAAACAGTACAACAGCAACAAAAACATAAACAAGTGTGCTTAATGGAAGGAAATAGCAGACAAACATCATTTGTCTGCTTTGTTTTGCTGATAGTGCAAAGCATCCTGACCCAAACATGCCCTCTTCATTCTATGATGTTGTGAACTTATAAAGTAATGACTATATATCCTGTTGTCCTGAGAAAAGAATAAATACTAAGGAATCTGGACTAGAATATACTTATATTCTATATATAGTCTCTATATATATTCTATATATATATTCTATATATATATCTCTATGTATATTCTATATACATAGAATACAACAGAATAGAACAGGCTTTAGTTCACTTTAGTTTTAAGTTATTAACATAGCTTAAATCAGATGTGAATAAGTCTAAACAGCTAGACTACTCTCAAGTGTATACACATATATCCCAAACCCAAATCTAGAACTAAAATGTTCTGGAAGTGAAGATAAGTACAGGTGAAATTTCCTCAATCTCCTCTTATTTGGGAGAGTACAGTATTTAGAGCAAAATACAGAAACACAAATAGTTTATTGGTTTAGGTTCACACTGGGCAAAAGACTGAGGAGCTTGTTTTTTGTGAACTTTAACAATTCTATTAAAAAGGTTTAATTTTTATTTTAATTATAGTTCCTAAAATTATTAGTTATATTTTAAAACAAAACAATGCTTAAAATCTTTTAACAAGTATACTTTAATGTTCTTCAGTGGAATACTGAAATAATGTAAACTGCAAAAAAAAAAAAAAAAAAACAGACCGTGGAATGCAAGCATAAGAGTAATACCTAAGAATATTGCTGAGAGAAATAAAGAAGGGCATACTTCATGCAAGATTCCAAAAGACCTTAAATTATGTCAACGAATATTTTTCACAGTAGAGATTCAATTAGTGAGTATCACCCTGGTACTGAAACATACATAAAAATATTGCATTCAGGGATGTATGTGTGGTCTCAGCAGAGCCATATGGAGATAGATGATCACCTCCCTGCTCTGTTATACTACCATTTTGCTTTGCAAGCTGGTGTTTAATTTGCTGCCCACACACCACTCATTTGGGTGTCAGCACCAAATGTGTTTATGCCAACTGTGTTTCAGTTTATTATTCCTTAGAGGTTTCTGCTTAACATTTTTCTATACTGAGATCTCAGGAATGGATTAATTTGTGTTTTAAAGACAAATCAATGAAAACTGCATATCATAAAAGAACAAAGGAAAATGGTTGAAACATATCTTCATTACAAAAATCTATCCAGAACAATTTCAGTCATAGAAAATGTTCATTTAATGGATCCATGTAAAATTTCATTTTGTTGGTCCCTATGACTCTTTCAAATCACTTGAGATACTTATTGTTTTTCAACAAATTTTGAATTGTTTTCATCGAACCCTGTGAATATTAAATGTATATTCGTTGTATAGCTACTAAAACACAGATCATAGTCTATCTATTGTCATCAAGATTTCTGATTATTTTGCACAGTATTCTATAATTAGGGTTTGTGAAAACTGTTGTCCTCAGAATTGCCAGTACATTATGCCAATACATATTCTAAACATACTGTTCAGGGTATGACACTGACAACCAATTCAGGTAATACCATTGACAATAAACTGTCATCTGTGTCAGTAATCTGTACAAGAGCATCTGATGTTTTATGTAAATATAGGTTACATTATGTTGTGCTTACTATTTTAATACTAAAAATAACTAGTGTTATGTGTCACAGTATATATCACAAGAGAGGAATGTTAAAAAAATGTCTAGTAGTCAAAAGTTAATTTAAAAATTCTTATTGCATTAAAAAATATTTGAAGAACTATACATTAGCTATATATGTTCACTTAAACATGACAAGAATAAAAATGTTCATTTTTCTAAAAATGTGTTATAAAGTAATAAAGATAACACAGGCATTTTGTTATTCAGAGGCCCTCAGTCTGAACACAATGATCTAACTTATCATTTGATTACATTTGAAAAGAAAAGCTCCATTAAGTATCATGAGGAGAGAGTTCTAAACCAGATCTCAGTTGCTATATAATAATTTACTTCCAATAACATTAATGCTGTTACAGTGACATATGTTGTTTAAAGATGTAGTTTAATACACATGACTGAAATCTTGTCCATGATAGTAAACGTGGCTACAGTTTACTTTGAATCTTTCCTTCATGATACTAAAGGCACTGGAAAGAGAAGAGAAAGTAAGAGGCATGAAAAACTAAAAGAAATCACCCGCAAAAGGTAAGTGTGTAAAATGAGAAAAGGAAAGGAAAATAAATCAGAAATAAAGCTTACAACTTTGGATTAGGTCTTACCCAGTTTAATGTCATGTATTTTTAGAAGAAGATTTATTTCCATCCATGTTCTTCAGAGGTAATGCAGGATAACTCTTCATTCTGAAGACTGTAACTGAGACAGTGTTGGTATAATTTATTCTGTGGGATGCAGAGAAAAGCTTATGTGCATCTTGAGCTGACATTGTGGCTAGCCTTGGCTAGCAACTGAACTCCCACCCAGCTGCTCATTCACTACATCCTTCGCCAGTGAGATGAGAGTCAGGGAGAAAACAGGACAAAAAGGAATGAAAAAGCTCAGGGGTTGAGTTTAAAACAGGGAGATCACTTAACAGTTACCAATGAGGGCAAAACATTTGATTGTGGGATAGTTATCTATATTTACTGATAGTTAAAAGAAATGTTTAATTATTGATTTGGGTAGTGGGAAACAAAAAGAGAAACATTAAAACAACACCTTTCCTTCCCCCCTTTCCCAGTCTCAACTGTTTCACTTGACTCCTCTCTACCTTGTTATCACCACAGGTCACAGTCCCTTCCATGAGGAAACAAAGGCCACAGGGAAAGCATTATGATCCATACATAGTTTCTTGGTATTCTCCATATGCCATTTTTTTTTCCTGTGTCTCCTTCTTCCTCACAACTTTTCTCTGCACTGGTGCAGGTCCAACACAGTATACAGTGTGGTTAATCTGCTATGGCACATGGGATGCCTTCTCCTCCATCTTCTTCTCTGACCTTGGTGTACCTGCTGTTTCTCTTTCTTTGTGTTCCCTCCTTCTCTCTCTGTGGCATTTTCTACCTTTTCTTAAATATGTTTTCCCAGAAGTGTTACCAGTGGGGTTACCTGAGGGGCTCAACTGTGCTCTGAGGCGTGTCTGTTAGATCCGGCTGGAGCTGGCTGTGTACAGCACGTGGCAGCTCCAGCCTTTCCTGACAGAGGCTGCCCATGTAGCCCCCACTGCCTAGATGTTGGTTTTGACACCTAATACAGTGTTTTAGCATGTAGTTTTCTGCAAAAATAGTAACCATGTTGGAAAACGGCTGGGGCATACTGAAGTTAAACTAGCAAGACAATGAAAGAGAAGCTAGGAGGTTTGCCTATTCCTGTTATAAAACTCAACCTAGCTGATTGTACTGCTCTGCCATTTCATTTGTGTGAAAGAAAGAGTAGAATGAGGGAGAGACGGTATGCACAGTGTTTCTCAACTAACTGGAAGAAGAAAAACATAAGTAAAAGTGGATTATGGGAAAACCTAAAGAGAATTTTAAAATACAACATACTGAGAAGAAAAAAGGGAATACCACTTTATGAGAAAAAAAAAAATAATCATAGAATCATAGAATATCCTGAGTTGGAAGGGACCCATACAGATCATCGAGTCCAACTCCTGGCACCACACAGTTACATGGTCTAAAATTTTGTGTAGACCTAAGTGCACAGTCCAAACACTTCTTAAATTCAGACAGGCTTGGTGCAGTGACTACTTCGCTGGGGAGCCTGCTCCAGTGTGCAACCACCCTCTCAGTGAAGAACCTCTTCCTGCCTAAACCTCCCCTGTCTCAGTTTGACACCATTGCTGCGGGTCCTATCACTGGTGATTAAGGAGAATAGGTCGGTGCCTGTCCCTCCACTCCCCCTCACAAGGAAGCTGTAGACTGCAATGAGGTCTCCCCTCAGCCTCCTCTTCTCCAGGCTGAACAGGTCAAGTGACCTCAGCTGCTCCTTATATGTCTTCCCCTCTAAGCCCTTCACCATCTTTGTTGCCCTCCTCTGGACACTCTCCAACAGTTTAATGTCCCTTTTGTGCTGTGGTGCCCAGAACTGCACACAGCACTCAAGGTGAGGTCTTAATGAAATTAAATACTATGAAAATTGGGAAATAAATTCTGGGAAAACTTGCTGAGAAAGTTTAATACCAGCAAGCTAATGCAAGTGGTAAAAAATGTTTTAAATACATTCACTTTCAGTGGGTTTGTGGAATAAAGGGAAAGATATAGGGATAAGAAAATGAAACTTCCCTTAACATGGAGAATTTTGCTTTTCCCAGCTGTGTAAAATGGCATCAGTATAAACTTCTCATTTCCCCTTGACCTTTTTGATTTTTAATAAGGTTGTTTTAACTTTTACATACTTACAATATGTGAAACTGATCACATGGTTGCTATTAAGGAGATTAATACAGATCTAAAGATATATATCTGTGTTTTCTTTTTGACTATGTCAGAGTAAATTAATCAAAAAATCAGTTTATCCTTTTGGAACAGCACTTTGACACTTAGAGGTTCTATCATTTGTTGCATATTTCAAGGATGAAAGCTACATCAAATCACATAATATTGATATCAAATACTGGATTATACAAGCTGTTCTCCAAGTCACACTAGATAACAAAAGATTTTTAGGCAAAGTTCACAGTGATGTTTACAGCCTATTAAAGTTCAAATCGTTGGGGTTCCATGTGTTTATCTTTGTTCCTCTTTTTACATTAAAAATAAATAATGAAAATAGAACTTGCATGATCAGTTCTATGAGTTGCTGAAGTAAATGCTAGCAGTCAGAAACTTCCAAGAAAATCCTTAATATACACTTTCTTATTACTTGAAATTGAGCTAGTTATACTTCAGATCATTCTACTGGGATTCTCTTGAAGGAAGCAAAGACAATATATAATTGACTGTGAAGAACTGCAGAAGGACCTCAAGATGCGAAGTGACTGAGTGATAAAGTGGCAGATAAATTGGTTAGAAAGTGAGGCATGAGGAAACGAGAAACACAGAGATATACTTTTTGAACTGGTCACTCACCACTGTGATCCATGAATGAGATTCTAGATTTTTAATTGTAAAATGTAAGCTTAGTGCTCAGTAACACAAAAATATTATAAAGTATTAAGACAAAAAAAAAAAAAAAAAAAAAGGTTGAAAGCCGAAATATAATTAAAATAACTGTGTAAACCAGTGGTGAACATTCCTGAATGATATATTCTTCATGAGTCCTCTGTGTCAAGAATTTAGAAATGCAAAGAGAGGTGGTTTTCAAGCTGATCAAATACATGGTATATGTCTTTTTTATGAAGGGTCCCATGCAAGAAAAAAGAAGACTGATGAGGGAGAGAGGTACAGCAGAAATCTGTAGAATTGTGACAATCATGGAAAATGTGGACAAGATAAGTTCTCACCTTATCCAAAACAAGTAATTGCTTCGCATGTTATGTGATCAAAATGAGAAGTTTGCCATAGTAAAAGCTAGGTAAAGTACACAGATGATAAAAACAAGGAACATCATGTTAAAAAGTTGAAATCAGGTTTGGGAAGTTCACCTGCTAGAATCATAGAATGGCTTGAGTTGGAAGGGACCTTATAGATCATATATTTCCAACTCCCTTGCCATGGTCAGGGATGCCACCTGTATCAGGTTGCCCGTGGCTTTTTCAACCTGGTTTTAAACACCTCCAGGGATGGGGCATTCAACCATATATACTGTCTAATTCTGATTTAGGAAAAAAAAAAAGATTTTAATTCTATCCACAAGTCTTGACTGAATTAGATATTAAGGCTTGCCTCCAATTTTAAGCACTGATATTTCATCAATGCACTTACTCTCATTTTAAGGTATTCCAGGGGAGAAGGTGGGTCCCAACAGTACAGAGTAAAGATCACAGAATCACACAGGTGCAATTAAATAGCTGATGCAATTTCGATAGCTGATTGCTCTTATTGCTCTTAGTCAAGTGGCACAGGATCATTTGCTAGATTGCAAACATTATCTTATTTACAAAGGATATACATAAAATCTTTAAACACATTCAGCTTGGTGGAAAGGGGAGTAGTATTTACCAGCCTTCACTGCTTTTAAAACCATTCAGTGAATTCTTATTTACAGAAAGATGATGGGGATCTTCAGGGTTACAACACACAACAGCCATCTCTGCACAAGTGCTAGCCTTGCCGTTAACAAGACAATAAATTGACTGATTACTATTTCAGTACTATTAAGGTTAAACTTAATAAAAAAATGCCAGGATTCAGATTCATGGTTTTCATCGGTTATCTTATAGCTCAGAAAAGCAAATGGGCCAGGGTTGAGGAGAGACAACGATGACCTCCTGTAATGCAGCTAGAGATGGAAAAGAGATGTACTGCCATCACTCATCCCCTGGCACTTGTGGCAGCACAAGAGTTAAAAAGAGGTGTAGAGAAACTAAGGGACCAGCAAAATGGGGACAAGCAAATAGAATTATAATGAAGCTATGTACTAATTGTGTGTAATTAATAACTGTAATTAATAGGCAGGAGACAAATCAGAGTTGTCAGGAAAAAAATACAATAATTTTAAACTAGTGGGTGTATTTGACCTAAGAATAATTATACACATGCCTTCTTTAACATGAATTCTATGAAACTTCTACTGCATTTCTTTACAAGCTAGAGTTTTCCTAAGTCATCTGGGGAAAACTAAATTAAAGTCACAACAGTTATAGTCAGAAAAACACTGATGTTTTGTGACGTAACTTACTGTAAACATTAGAAACAACGTAAAATTGTGCCAAAAGGGCAAAGGAACAGAATGTTTACCTGTAGCTTCCACTTTATGACATTGATTAGATATACTAAAAAAGTTAAATGATCTCACTAAAATTCTGAGGCATCATAGGGCACATCTGTGAAGACTGATCTAATGGAGTGGAAAATACCTATTTTATGGATCCTTCATTGACTCAGATGATGATTACAATATCTGATACTTATATTAATGCAGAAATACATCTTCTAATTTCTTCATTAAGAAAAGGTAACAAAACCTGTTATGTGGTGTGTCCTAGCACCTGCAAAACTGTATTGAAACTGAGAAGGCCAGATAGAGCTTTCCAAAACACGGTTTCTTTTACTACTAATCCACTTAGCAATGCTTGCTGGACAAAGATTTTATTTTTAGGTTTCCCTATCTATATCATAGCATGACTTAAATTTCTACAGAAATACAGTTCCCATCTAATATCTTATCATTTTATAAACAAGGAAAAACTGTTTCTGAAAGGTCTTTTTGTTACCTAACTGTCACAGAATAGCTAACCATTCAAGTCTAAACATGCATTTTTGAAAATTGTTTACAAAAAAAGATTATTTTTTTTTTTATCTCCTATGTTTCTTACCCATTTCTTACCGAAATATCACTGGCCACTTAAAATATCAGAAGGTACTCTTCAAAAGTTTTTCTGCATAACAGGAGTTATTACTGCTACTCTAAACTGAATACACTTAGGTCAGCAGGATACCAAATATTTAGTCTTGCTGTTCAAGTGTAGACCTTTACAAAGCTGCATGAGCAAAGCTAGAAATTCTGAGACTGCATCCCACCATTCTTACTGAAGATTATTGACATTTTCCCTATTATAAAATGAGCTCAACATCAGGAAAGGAATAAATAGCTCTTTGAAGGCAGTACAAATGAAATACATTGAAGATTTAAGTAGCATATATTTTTGCTAACATAACAACAGTGCTCCAAAAATAGGACAGTAAAGCAAATGATGTAATCAAAAAAAAAGCATTACAGATCAACACCTCAGTAAGCAATTATAACATTTTTCAACAAATTAGCAAACTTCTAATACTACCTAATATTATACTACCATTTTGGGTCTAAGAAAAATAATACTCATTAGTGATAATTTAAAACTGATTATTAGATCATACTATCTCATTTCTTACTTTTATATGTTTTTTTTTTGTTGTTGTTTGTTTGTTTGTTTGTTTTGTTCATTTTCTTTTGTGGTTTATGTGTTTTATTTCTGTATGGTAGGGTTAAGAGAAAGTTTTATTTGTTTAATTATTTATTTTCATGAAAAGTGTCAAATGGATATTTTACTGTTCCTTTTATCAGTTTTAAGAGAATGGGCTTTACTGTATAGACTCCATCAGTGCAAGGATAGTTTCCATATTCAGAAGAACCCTGGAGCTGTATAAGCATTTATGTAAGTCACACAGAAATACCGTTTGCTGGAGTACTTGATTCTGCCATGTACACAATGCTGTCTTGGGTTAGCTGAGATGCATTTATGTGGTGCTGACATATCTAACAAAGAGCCTGAAGGATGTATGTGGCATTCTACACTCATAGCAGGTGTGATATCCCAAGGCAGTTCAAATGGGTGTTGACTCTTGGTCAACAAAGAATCTACAAGGGGACAATGAATCAAACACTTTATGTCAATACTATTTTAATGAAATTACACTGAATAACAGGTCATATTTATAGAAACGGTTTGGTATGTGGAAATGTATGCTTCTGGAGGAGAACTTATTTCTGTGGAATATACAGAGTGACAGAATATGAAGGTATGAAGGAGCATAATTTAGAAGGAGAGGCTAATGCTGTGCAGCTGAAGTGTTTCGAAGGTTGGAAGATTTGGGATTAAGGAGAATTAACCAAAAGTGGACAAAGGAAAAATAATCCTTAAAGCAGTTTTAAGGACTCAGTGAAAAGTGACACACATAGGATGTTAAAATGACTCTAAACTGCTGCTATCATCACCCTGATGGAATGAAAAAAATGAAACCCTAAATCTGCCTCTATAGGACAGACTGAGACAGTAGCCCTGATGAAAGACTCTCAAACTTTTAGTACCGCTTCCTTAGAAGCAAACTTTCCTGGGAATTTATGAGTACTAGTGCCTCATAGCTGTTCCTTTTCTTCAAATGCTGGGGGGAGGGGGGGGGGGGGGGGAGGAGGGAGGTAAGGGGGAAGGAGAGTGGGGGACACTTAGGCTTGAGAAGCCTTTGTCTGAAATAAATTTTATGTCATTCTTCCCTGAATACCTAAAGTGATATCATGAAGTCAAGAACCAAAAGCCAGTCAATGAAGAAAAAGGGTGTATTGTTTGGATGTATTATTATTTTTTTTTCCATGATAGTGGCAGCACATTTTAAAAAATGAACTCAAGTTAAGTTGGGCTAAAGAGAAAGGTTTGGAAAGGATTTTGCACAAGCTGTGTTTATTTTCTTACATATGTCTAAACTTCATAACTCTGTGTGAATTAGATTTTCTACTGTATTGCTTAATTCCTCTCAGGAATAGTAAGTGCCTACACATTTTGCACAGGAAGTGGTAGTACACAACATTCTGCTATTTATTGATAATTATATTAAAAAAAAAGAACAAAACAAAAAACAAAACATCACTTCACCTCACAATTTGATAGTGTTTCGTGTCAATGAGGTGTGTCCAATTATACAATGTATTGTCCAAAGCAAACATTAAAATATATGGTTTTTTTTCAATTTACAAGTTTTAAAAAAAAGAAACAATCAAAATGAATAATCAAAATCAGATTTTACAAAGGAAATAGGAAAATAACATTTTGAATACTCTCTGTTTCATGGAATTAATTTTGAGATACTTTACATTTTGAACTAATCTGGTAAATGTTCTACCTGTTCAAACTAGTAAGGAATAAATTGTTGAAAGAAACTTCTGAGATACTGTACTTAAAATTAAATCTGAAAAGGGGTATAAAGAAAAGGACTTTTAAAACTGAGAAATCCATGAAATTCCTTGCAATGGCAGTAAAGTTATATCTTTCCAGAATTTCTTTGCACAGTTTGGAGTTGTTTCAAACCACAGGGTTTCAAAATACATCAGTTCCCAAAGGAAACATTCATTCTGAAATGAAATACTTTGCAAAAGGCATATATAGGTTTAAAAGGAATCAGTAAGACATGGTATCTATATAAAATTCTCCTTATTATGCAGAAAATAAAAATAAAAATAAAAGTAAAGTAAATGAAGTACATTTGTAATATTTTTGGTACTTGAAAAAAAAAGAAAATATAAGTTCATATTTTACCTAGTGCAACACATTGTTTATACATTCCTTGTATCTATTCCATTATTCAAATGGGCCCTGAGACTGATGCACTGACCACTGTTTGCCAGGAAAGAGATCCTATGGAAAGTTTCAGGAGAAAAGAAATGGTGATTCTGTAGTTCCAACCAGATCCCAATTTACATTTCCCATTCATGTCCTACAGTGGCAAACTTCTGACCTTGCAAAGGAAGAAATAATTCTTCATTTCTTTCTGCACAACCTGTTTTATAGAACTGACAGATCAGATGTCACATTTCATTTCGCAAATACCACGATTTTGTTACTAGACAGAAACACATAATATGTTGTGGGATGGATACCGGGAAAGGAAATTACTACTTAACTATTAAGTGTTATTAAATTGTTCCTAATTTTAATTGTATCAGTTTTAATTCCCTTAAATTTTCCAGAATACATGAATATAAGCTGAATTTCCTCTAACTTATTTGTACATATTATCATTACTTCAAATGTGGCTTTGAAAATATGTACAAAATATGCTTCCTGTCTCTGAAAAGCCACTATTTTTTATGGGTGATAATAGTTGGCAAACTCTGTACCCTGTATTTCAAAGACAGGCTCTGTAAAACTGTTGTATTTACCTGAACATGAGCCACGCAAAAAACAATTTCTGTCGGAATATATGCAGAGACTCTGGTTCATTGAGAATACTCTCAAACAAGAAAAGGAAGAGTAGGAATTTTTCTATGCGAGAACACCCTTCAGGGGCAGAAGTGTGGTGGTGCTTGCCTTATACTTCTGTTTGGCCTCACCACTCCAGCTTATTGGAAGGCCCATTTTGGCCCATTCTGGAGCCACCCGTCCATGCCTCAGGGATGGAGCGGGATGCTGGTCTCTAGATCCACCACAGCCCTCCTCTGTCTGCTTCCGTATCTCCTGGTATTCTGTCACAGAAGCTGTTGATGGAATGCTGTCCTTATCTGTCAGTCTTCTTATGCAATTCAATGGTTATGAAATTATATTTACGATATAATTAAACTGCAAAATCAGAGAGCTGAAATATAGGAATGTTAGCAACTGAAATAGTTTTTGTATACTGAATTTACCTGCTTGTACACATGCAGCATAATATTGAAGAAATGATCACACGTACAATCCCTGCTGCGATCTATGCTTATGGTTGCAGAAATCAAATGTATATATTTTGCAAGTAAAGAGAAAACTGCATGTAAAGAGAAATCTTATGATTAAGGTAAGCAATGACCTGTACAGATTAATATATTCATTACCAGTCTTGCGATTCTGTTCCTAACAAAATTCTGTCTGACAATATTTGCAATACTGTTTCTTTGCCATGCATAAGAAACTTGAGTCCATATATTCAGAACATCTGTGTTCTTTCACTGCATTTGAAATTAATTGGACCTGTGCTGTACATGGATACACATGTATTAAAATGTCAAGAGCACTAAAAAGTCAAGTTCATACACTTCCATGCTTGACATGCAAAATAGTTTTTTTTACTTTTGGCATTCATCTCAAATTCTGAACACAAAAAAAATGGAAAAATAATGCCACTTAATCACAGGGTCATTGAGGAAATAATTTAATAAATATCTAGAAAGTGTTTTGATGTTACAATAATAGTGATAAAAAAAAAAAAAAAAGCACCACTGAATTTTTTTTATTTTGTATAGAATATGGGTTTAGATAATACATAGTAAATAAGGTCTGGTTAAAACAAACAAACAAAAAGATTTTTTGAAAAGCTGAAAGAAAAAGATATAAAGAAATACTACTCTATGAGGTGTGATTCTGTGGAGAAAAACAAAACTACATTCAGTGATGTAGTGTTGACAGACACAAAGGCAAAATTAAAATTGTGTTATGAATTTTCCCTTTTTCAAACTGTTAGAGTTTGAATTCAATCTTAATATTCTTATAATGTATGATCAAGTAATTAAAATTAGTATGCAATTATGAAGAAAGTAAATCATGCTTTTTAAAAGGCGATTATTCAATTAAAATTATTATTTACTGAAATATTTTTTTTTTCATAATTTCTCAAACCAGCCATCTGGCAATACTACAAGGAAAATAAATTTGACTCCTTCTTACAAGGTACCAATTTGAATTTCAGAATCATAGGAGTGCTTCATAATTGCTTGAAGTTTGAACATTATTTCAGTTACCAGCAATCAGCTGTTTAAAAATAGTGTCCTTAAATCATAGATCTATATTTTTTCTGGGCCATTTTCCTCTTAAAATTGACTTGACATTTAAAACATCTGCTTTTTCACAGTGTGCATCCCATCTGCAATTATGCTGCAGCCCACTCTGCCACTCAGCTCTGTCCTTGCTATAGAAATAAACCTGTTAAAAGAACACGTGTTTATGGATAAAATGGATAGCAACCCAGCATACACACACAAGAAGAAAAAGAACAGAAGAAAAGTGGACCTCCTTACCTATTGTACCATATAATGTGGTATATAGCATTTCTACAAAGAAAGGCATATTACCTAGTGGAGTCTCCACTGTCTGACTAATTACAGGATTAACAGTAATCAACCTCTCTCAGGTACAAGAATATTAATAATAGTGGAAGTACTCAATCTTATCTCATTATTTCACTTGCATATGGATGGAACAGCAAATTAATAACAGTGCTTCTGTGCTTTGTTATAACTGGATAAAACCTTATGTTATGGAATCTTGATAAAATGTTTGGATTTCTGAGCTTTCAAATTTTATTTGGAGAATAACAATTTTAATTACTTTAAATAAATGCTTCAGAGATCATGGTAAGTGTGTTTGACCAGTCTGTTTACACACAAATTTTATATTGATTCAGTGTCTAAAATTAATCCTAATTTATGATGGCATAGAGAGTGAATCACAGCAAGTTAACCAATGTGTTCTGTGGTCATGTGTCTAACCAATTTGTGGTGCCTGGGCCAGCTAGTTTAAAGTTGACTTAATTTTTCTATTCTACACAGCCAATTGTGTAACTGAGAGACAGACATAAACTCCACTTTGCTTGCTTGCTTCAGTATGATTTGCAAATCTCATAATGCAATTCATTTATTCATATAAACTGATATGGAAAAAAAAACCTGAAAATATAATTCCAAATGAATTTACATACATACAAGTCTTTTCATGAGGAATACAAACTGAAGATTTGTTTAATTGATTCAGTGCTTTCCATTTGCAATTACCTATACCACAGCAGTTTTCATATTTTCATTTATTCGGAATTTATAATATCTGTGTTTCCTGTTAAACAGTACAATCATGCTGAAGCCTTTATCTCAAAGGTGGTATTTTGTACATTTTTCCTCCAGTTAACATGTAGCAATTTTCATGAAATTTGTAGGAATTCAGACTGAAATGTGTTTGGAATTCATTTTCATGTTCTAAATCTACAAGGAAACTGATTAACAGATGAAAAGATGTACATAGGCAATAAGAAACTAGACTAAACAGAAAGAAACCATGCATCAGTTTTGTTTTCTGTTCACTGGTTCCAAAATTACATCTGACTTTATTAACCTCTTGAAGAACACTCCCATTACAAGCAAAAATATTGAAGGAAGAACATCCCTAAATTGTTGCCAAATAAGCATGAATTTTCTTGCTTTAAGAAGTTGCTTGCCTAATTCAGCAGTTGATGGCAAACAGCCTAACTTCCTTCCTAGTTGTTAAGCCTATACCATAAAATATCCCTAATGTAGTTTTCAACAGTTCTGTTTATCTCCATGGGGATAAAAGAACCTGTTGTTTTGAAGTGTCAGATTCTATGCTGTGTTGCAGTGAGTTATTTTTATTTATCTTCGATTCTATGTTTTTCTGAGGCATATACAAAAGTAATCTTCAAAGAGCTATTTGTACTATGGATTTTTTTTTTTTTTCATATTTAAGCCTTGGCTTGAAGAACCGTACGGAAAACACATATAAAGCCTACATCCTGGACATCATGTTCAGACTACACACATCTGATTTTTAATATTTTTTCTTCACCTTCCAGAACAGAAAAGAAGTCTGTCATTCCAAATCATCAGATTTTAAATGGTACCATATTTTTTTTGTTTTCTGAGAATTTAAAATGTTTGTCTCATTTAACAACATCTTCCTTGCTTTGCTCTGTAGATAAGAAATTTCCAGGTTATTTATGGTGTAATTATCTGTAAAGATTTGTGGATACTGAGGTGTTTTGAGTGTCTCCCATATTTAGGGCTCTTTGCAGGTCAGCAGCAGAGTCCTAACTGCCTGCAGTCAGGGAAGCAGTGGTAGTTTCCTGAATCAGAGAATCACAGAATCACAGAATCACAGAATTGAAGGGGTTGGAAAGGACCTCGAAAGATCATTGGGTCCAAACCCCCTGCCAAAGCAGGTTCCTTAGAGCAGGCTGCCCAGATAGGCGTCCAGACGGGCCTTAAATATCTCCAAAGAAGAAGACTCCACAACCTCCCTGGGCAGCCTGTTCCAGTGCTCCGTCACCCTCACCGTGAAGAAGTTCTTTTACATGTTGGTGTGGAACTTCCTGTGCTCCATCTTGTAACCATTACTCCTTGTCCTGAAAAGAGGTTGGCCAAATCCCTGTCTCCCACACCTCAGGTATTTATACACATTGATGAGATCCCCTCTCAATCTTTTCTCCAGGCTGAACCGACCCAGGTCTCTCGCCCTTTCCTCATAATGAAGATGCTCCAGGCCCAGTATCATGTTTGTGGCCCTCTGCTGGACAATTTACAGGAGATCCCTGTCTTTTTTGTACCAGGGAGCCCAGAACTGGACACAGTACTCCAGATGAGGCCTGACCAGGGCAGAGTAGAGGGGGAGAATCACCCCCCATTGACCTGCTGGCCAGGATCCCATTGGCCCTCTTGGCCACAAGGGCACTGTGCTGGCTCATGGTCAACCTGTCATCCCACCAAACCTGGTAATGAATATATAGTATCCAGGTTTATACAGTAAAATATATGACTGGCATAATGACATTTTGGGATTTTCAGTCATCAGAAGTGACAGATATGTTGCAGAAAGTTGAGCAGTTCAAACATCACATTTGTGAAAAGTTGCTCTGCCAAGAGAATCCTCTGGGGACGTCTGGCCCATATCATCGCTAATCATTTTTTTCCCTTTCTGAGAATGTGAGATTTGACAATCAGAATGTTAAGATGAAAAATGAAAACAAACAAAAAAAATAAAAAAATACCCCAAAAGTCCTTTCCTACCCAGTTAAATTAATGAAAAAAAAATATATAATTCATCTTTCTTTGAGAGTTTTGAAGCTGAATTTCCATAAGAAACCACTTCAAGTGGGAATTATTCAAACAAATTCTCTCTCTCTCTCTCTCTCTCTCTTTCTTTTTTTTTTTTTTTTTTTTTTTTCCTGGTAAATAGAATGCTTACCAGAAAAGAGATCTGCTTGTGCATTTGAGCAAATCTTTTTAACATATATTTAATTTGAAGAAATAGAACTGTTGAAAACAAGAAGAATTCCTCTTAGAAGTGCTCATAGATGTGTCTAAGAATCCATAAAAGGGTCTGTAGCATAGAATCCTAGTCTTTGGTTAGATATCATGGTAGTAAATTATCACTTACCTGTTCGTCAGTGACTTTATGTGAAAGTTGAATTAGCGGCATGGATATGACTCATAAATAAGTAGATGTCTTCATGAAAAGTAGATGTCTTCATGCATTTGTAGGCATGTCTTTAAGTACACATAGCTTAGCTGGAATAGAAACACTGTTCTTGTACTTTCTGCTGTGAAGTTTTTTGGGAAAATATAGGACAAAACAATCTTGGGAAACATTATTAAAAAAAGTAGAATTAATGAAAGGTGGGAAAATACAGATTTTGCATAACAATTATTAGGAACTATGATGTAAATGTTATTTTAAGCAAGTATATAATACTGATCTTCATATTTAACCTTCTTATCCATGTGGTTTAACTTTACTGTCTCTTAAGTATGCAGATAGTAAAAAGCTGAGTTTTTTTTTTCTCTCTCTCTCTCTTTTTTTTTTTTTTTTTTTTTCCCCTCTATCTTATAAACAGTGTAATTAGAAAGAAACCTTACTGGAAGACTTTACATTAAATACGGAAGTAGTCATATCCTTCATCTTTGAATTTCATGGAACACATTAGCACCAGCCACAGAAGAGGCAAAGCAGCTAAGCTGTGTTTTGTAGTAATGTATTATTAAACTGTCCCTTTGCATCTCTTCCAGATATTGGTCGTATTGGTTACTTAGGTTTTCTGGGTCAATGTTATTTTCCTTCATAAACCATGGTTTATTTCTCCTTTGACTTTCACACATTCTTATTTTAATGTGTTCTACTAGTTCCATAATTTTTGAAAATTCTCTCCTCATTTGCTGTTTTAATCTATTCTATCCCCCACTGTGTTATTGTACTTCTCTCTGCTCCTGTGCCATGCTGTCCTCAGGCTAACATGAATAGCATTATGTACATATCTGAGATTAGATGAAAATCTAGACTAACACCTTTTAGTGAACATGGCCTGTAACATCTCTCTGATGTCTGCGCAAAATGTTCATATAGTGTAAGCTTGGATAAACTTAACACATTACCAGTTGCTATACTACAAGAAATAGTGTGTATTTCATATGAAAAGACAGAGAATATACTTAAATATGTGTTTGTCACATACTTGCATTCTACAGACAATACAGCTCCCTACATAGTACTGAGGTCCAGGTTCACAGACATCTAGGGACCATTTCAAAAAAGGAGTTTAGATGTTGTGATGGAGAAAGAGAACAGCAATGACTGTTGTTATTGAAAACAGAATTAAACAGACCTGCGTTAAGAACCAGTCACTTCAAAAACATTGAATCTCCAAAGGAAGGGAAGTCAACATGCCTGGTCTTAATTAAGAAGTAGCCTTGAACTATGTTTCTGTAGTTTCTATCAAGTGTAACAATTCACAGATTCATGTAGACTAAAATATCAAAATACAATCCCAGTAAAAGTTGCAGCTCAAGAGAAGGGCTTGTCAGGGAGATGCAAAAGCAGGTTGCTCCTCTACAAAGGAATAGGAGCAGGGAATGAGGGTGGCACAAAGACAGACAGGGCAGTGGCCTTACATGCAAGGATGTTGAACCAAGAAAATCAGGGTCAGAATCAGATCCAGAAAAAAGGTTCAGGGCCAGCTGCAGACCAGTGATCAATCAGCAAATCCATCACGATGAGTCAAGGTCACACCAAAAAGTCATATCCAGGCCTGGGTCAGGGAGATAAAGGACTAGGAACATGTGTGGCTGTCAGAGCTATGATGTAGCACAGGTGGGTACAAACAAGACAGAAAGCCTCAGACTTAAAAGCAGGGAATGCTTTTCCCACCAGGGAAAAGGAGGGTCAGACCCTTGTTTGTTATTCAATTCACAACAGCTTCCACTTCTTTTTTCCACATCCCAGGCAAATTGTGAGACTACTGATACAAGATGGGAGCCATTTCTCCAAGAGTGTGTGTTGAGTTGACAGGAGTGCTTGCTGTTTGTTGATTATACCAATCATACTGGACATTGAGCGAATCTGATTTATGATTTTGGTAATCCATAATTGTTTTGTATTATAGGTAGGTATGTGGACATTCAGTCCATGATACCCTTCTGGAGGAACACAAGTTGTGCAGATTACAAAAGAAGTTTTAACAGAAAAATTGACTCTGTGGGTTATGATGGGCTTTTTAAAAATTGTCTCTTTCAACAAAGTGACTAAATTACATTTGAATTTCATTCTGGGGGATAGTGTATAGCTTCAGATGTTTCCTGAAGTCTTTAACTTCAGTGAAGATCAGATCCTTTAAAGCCTTTTAAAATGTGGTTGCTATTGTTTAAAAACTTCTATGTCTAAAACATGGTCCAATGTCCTAAATAGAATGCTACTCCATTTTTTTGAGAGAGAGACAGATGCAAAAATCATCTGAATTTTGTTAGTCTTCTGAATGGGTAATCAGGAGGCAGCTCATAGTAAGGGTGGAATTGGCTGTGATCTGTTGAGCATGATGGGGGAGAAAGATAGTGGGTGATTCCTTTTGTCTTATGAAACAATATAAAATTTGAATCATTGCTATCTTTAGTTTCTCTAAACAGAACATCTACCTTCTATTATAGTCCTTACCAGCTTTGCTTCTAAAGCAAGGGATCTTTACTCTCAAATATAAAAATACGGTTTATAATCACAAGAGCTCCTTTATGGAATATATATATATATATATATATATATATTGTCATTTTTAGTAAAACTAATAAAAGTTATTGGAATCTGTGTCCTGGAAAAGTACAGAGTATTTTTTGCTTTTTATTTTTTGATGAAATGTAATTATTTTATTTTTAGTAATAATTTAATTAGGATCAGGCATGCATCCTCCTTGCATTGGGTTTTGCTACTAACTCATGTTGTAACAATTACAGAGAGAAATTAAGCGCACATACTTTCTGGACAACTAAGGATCACATAGAAAGATTTAATCCATCCTCAAAGGCAGATCCACTTCTGCCCTGGAATTACTTTGTCTCAGCCAAAGTAACTCAGTTGGGATGCAACTGATGCAGTAGGAGGCTGGGGTTCCTAAAATCCCATTTTGAATTCTTTTAAATGTGTAATCTCAGTCTAAAGATGACCTGACTCCACTCTAAACAATTAGGAGTATATTGCAAGCAGAATAAGTTTGGATTCATATAATAAATTATATGTGAATTTCATGGTAAATCCTTCAATATTTTTTTCCCCAAGAGTAATCTGAGAGATATGAACAAGTCAAAGGGTTAATTATTTTTTAACTTTACATAACAAAGACTAACTTTCAGTGATTCAGTATAGGCAACATTGATTGTTTTCAAGACTGCTCTCTATTTGTGACCTACAGACATTCAGCCAGGAAACTGAAACTGTACAATTTGAGTTATATGTTCAATTACGAGTAACCACTGCAATTTCAGCATGCAGAGTAAACTATTCACAACCAGTTTGTGCAGTTTCAGACTATGTAAATGAAGAAAAAATAGCAAACAATTTTATATACTAGGCTTTAGAAATAACTGTAACATATCACTGGACATAGTACAAGTATTGAGTAAAACTTTCCTAAGACTTGCTCACTACAATTGATATTAATATAAGGATATAAGAATCCAAATACACAGCCATCTGTGGCTTATGTGGGCATAAATGACAATGTATTCTGAGGAAGAACAAGCTTGTTCCAATGAAAAAATGTTATAGTCATATACATTTCTATAATGTTGGCTAGCACATTCAGAAATGCAGCTAATGCTGTATTCCTTCACATCAGTGCCCGTACAAGGCTAGAGCAGAAGCAGGGAATTAACGATGGTCACACACTTAATCTTGTATGTGGTTGTTTACACTTTCTAATCCATTCTACAGAGCACTATTTTCAATAGTTTCTGTTGTTAAGTTATAACTTTATTGTATTTATGCTTCTGCTGTCTATCAAAGCCATGGAAATATACTAGCAATTTGAATTTTTAAACCACCTTGACACTTACCTTCTGTTGGTTGTTCTAACCATTTGCCTTGACTAGACATCATTTATGTTGTGTGGCTAGACATGTAAGTTATTGCTTTTGCTCATCAGTTCAAATGACCAAGTAGTTTTAAGCAAGAAAGTAACAATAAAGAATCTTCAATGACCTTTTAGATGAATAAACATTAGTGGCAAAATTAATGAAAATTTAATTGCAGAATCATAATTCTGAACACATGCAAATAACACTAAGACTCAAGCACGTACTAAGAGGTTTTTGTAAATTTGGAGGAAGATAGGCAAGCAGATAACTCCTATTTAATTCAGTACAATTAACAAGGTAGCATAATGTTCTATATCCTATTTTCTATCTAAAAAAAAAAAAAAGGAAACAAATAAACAAACAAAAAATAAATATTTGAATTAAACAAACAAAAAACAAACAATTGCCAAAAATAAAGCAAAAAATATCTGTAACTATACTGTCCTTTATTACCAGTGATATAACTGGAAAACAGTTGGCTAGTAGATCTGACAGGATATATAAGATTTAGGAATAATGTATCCAGAAGGGTAGACAGTTATATGTACACAAGATTGTTCTCAGCTCAGTCTTTCTCATAATTCTGTTCCAAGAGAGTGGGACATTTTCTGTCCTCAGGGGCACCAGTATATACCCAGATTAACTCTGCCCTTAGTGTTTCTGTTCCCAGTAGTGCTTCTACTCCATTATCTTGGAGTGTAATTCTTATTTTATATAAAGTGTCAAAGATAAAATTTGTAAAACCAAATTACAAAGCTATGAAGAAAGCCAAGCTAAGCTCAGAAATATGTGTTAAATGAACTCATTAATCAAAATGTGAGACTTTTAACATTAGGTTGAATTCATTTTTTCTGCATTTTCTTTTCTAATTCTAAGATTTTTCAATCAGCAATAGTGCAGTTGATTTACTATAGACATATAAATATATGCATAACGGTGAGGTCTTTTGTATTTTTACATTGTTTCTAATTTTAATAGAAATGTATTATCATATATATGCCAGAAAAATCTAAGATTAATGAGACAGCTTGTAGTGGGTTTACTTGTGAAGGTTTTTGGTAGTGAGGGGCTGAAGGGGTGGCCTCTATGAAAAGAATCCAGATGCCGCCCAGTTTTAGATAAAGACCAATTGCAGCTGGCTCCAAACTGACCTGCCACTACCCAGAACTGAGCCAGTGAGTGATGCTGCAAGAGCAGATTTGAGAAAGGGGAAAAAACCTGCTGTGCAACAGGAGCTGGGAGAGAGGGGAGCGAGGAAATATGGGAGAACCAGCCCTGCAGGCCCCAATGTTAGTGCAGAAGGAGGGCAGGAGGTGCTCCAGGCACTGGAGCTGAAGGTCCCTTGTGGCCTGTGGAGAGGCCCCTGTTGGAGCAGGCTGTTCCCCCTGCAGCCCATGGGTCCCACATGGAGCAGATCTCCATGCAGCAGCCTGTGGAGGAGCCCCCGGTGGAGCAGGTGGATGTGGCCTGGAGGAAGCTGTGGCCCATGGAGAGCCCCTGCAGGAACAGGCCCCAGGAGCTGCAGCCTGTGAAGAGGAGCCCTTGTAGGGGGTCTGTGGGAGCTGCCACCTGTGGGGGACCTGTGCTGGAGCAGTTTGCTCCTGATGGATGGACCCTGTGGTACGGAACCATGTGGGAGCAGTTCTTTTAGAGCTGCTACCTGTAGAAAGCCCCTGCAGGACCCGTTCAGTAAGGATGGCATCCTGTGGGAGGGACCCCACAATGGAGCAGGGGCAGAGAGTAAAGGAGCAGCGGAGATGGTGTTAGGGACTGACCACAGTCATTCCCTGTTTCTCTGTGCTGATTTCCGCAAGAGGTGGAAAAAGGTGGAATGGGGGGAAGGTGTTTTTAGTTTCTTTCCTTTGTCTCTCACTTGCTAGGAATAGGCAATACATTTTATTAATCTCCCTATGCTGAGTTTGGTTTGCCCGTGATGATAACTGGTTAGGGATCTCCCTGTCCTTATCTCAAACCCTGAGCCCTTTTCATTGTATTTTCTTCCCTTTTCCCTTTGAGGAGGGGGAATGAGAGAGCAATTGTGGAGTAAAACCACCACACATGTTATTGTGGGATATATTCACTCACATAATTTAAGCCTTGTGAGTGCATTAATCTGAGCTCTTCAACCAGAAATGGTTCTAAGCCTAATTTTATCTCTATTCTCAGTTATAATGTGGTGTTTCATAAATGTTTCATAATTTGATTTGAAGTGATTATATTTCACTGTCTTCATAGGCCTCACAGAATTTGGAAATATATTAAAACCTTCTATTCCTGATGACTGGATTCCCACACTCAATCCTAATCCAGTCCAACAGTGACCCTATCCTTCACCTCTCAAAATTAAAATATTCTTTGGGACTTGAATACCCAGACTAGTTTTGTGGGTGTCACAGAATCAAGCAGTAAAATGAATTATTTGTCCTCAAACTAACGTATTTCCAACCTTTAGCCTTTTTCCAACCTTTCCAACCTTTTTTATTCTTCATAGTATCCTGCTCTTGAACCATCACCTTAAAGTGCACTATAAAGCATTTGTAATGTCAAACATCCATCCTTAATTTAGACTGCTGTATTTGCAATAAATTTATTCTAACCATTTTATTCCCAAGACTAACTGTAATTTTACACACAATACTAATTATAACCTTGGTGTCTCATCCAGGAACAAATACGCAAACACTGCTTAGTTTTCACTACTCTCATGTCAGTTTTGTGATCTGGCTACAGTGTAATGATGAACTGAGATTTTTTGTGCAGTTTTCTGTGTGTGCATCTGATCTGAAACTCTGTTCTGTCTCCATCCTTTATAGCCAGCCACTGATAAATACAGTCAAGAAATGTTATTAAATATATCTGTCAGAACATCCTGTCCTGTCTTTTGAGGTTTAGTAGTGTATCTGCTGACTGAACCATAATTTTAAATGCAAACCTCACTCTAGCCTCAGTATTTACTCTGTGATTCAACTTGATCTAATATTAGTATTAACATGTCCACTAAAAGACTGTACTGGCCTGTCAAAACTGTGGCAGAAACCAAATTACCTGCCTTCTCCTGTCAAGGCTAAGATGCCAACAGTTCTGGAGGCCATGAGTTGTTAGCTGTAGCTGAAATTAGTATTAGAGCTGGTGTTTGAATTAGGCCTTAAAATAGTAGCCCTGTTTATTACTATCTTAGGGCTCATGGTGTCTAATTTAAACTCAGGAAATTGTGCTTGCTGCTTACTGACTCTGCAGCCCCTAGCTAAATATTGAAAACTGTGGGAATAATTTTTCAGCTTTGGAGTCTGTCCCTCAGTTACCTTTCCTTTGCTACTCATCAACACATCTGGTGATCCTGAATGCAGATACTACAGCACATTTTCCCATGTAGTTTTTAAATGTGATTCAATAGCTCAGCAGTTGATGATATAATGTCATCCCTGTGATTTAGATATAAAACAATTTTAAAATAATTGCAGCTGACATGCTACTGCAGAAGCTTTTATAAGCTCTTGCTTCAGGAACAGTTTTGGAACTGCTGATCCTAGACCCTAAATTCTAGAATACTAGTATGGCAGTGCCATCAATTCAGTACCTCAATTTCTGGGAGATTAGGAGCTAATCTCATAGATTCCTGCTACTTTTTATCTGCAACTGTAAAATACCATTGAAACAGTTGAAATCTACAATAGAACACAAGTAAATTCTAAGCTAATATTCATCTCTATTTCATTTTATATAAATGCATAACATTTGAAGGTTACCAGAACACCTTGCTTTTGCTATTTTCAAACAATTTTCTCATACTCAGGTTTTCACTGAAAGTTAACATTTTAAAGATACAAGGAGCATTTTGTGTGTTCTGTGGAAATCTGGACTCACTTTCTTTCTTTATACACCCTGTTTCACAAAGGCTGTAGGGGCAGTTCATTAGCTGTACATGGCATACAGATATTCTCACAACGAAATCAAGTTTAGGAAAAAAAATCTGTTTTTAACAAGAAAGTGAGAAGTTTGTTTACTCGAATAGATTCCCCCAATCTCTCTCTCTCTCTTTTTTTTTTTTCTTTAAATTTATTTACTAAGCACATGTAATTATGTAATTAAATTGCATTTCACTCAATGGTGTATGAAAGGAAGCTGTCACTTTTGGATGAACTGTAGTGTATATGTTAAAAAGGCATGTGAATATTGACATAAAGAAAGTGGGGCCTGAGGGGAGAGGGAACAGCTTTTATTAAACAGCTGATACAGCTGATATTAAACAGCCGAAAAACAAACAAACAAACAAGAAAACAGACAAGCCTGAACTTAATGCCTTTTCCATCAAGGCTTCAAAGAAGGGAAGAGACTTGAAGTAAAGTTGTTACAATGATACTGCTCTCCTAATGTAAAGAATGTCTTATTTCCTGTCTGAACTTGATTAGTTTCCATTTTCAGCTACTGCTTTCATTAGCTAAACAAAACAGCTAGCCACTTACAGAGGTGCTCTTTGTCAATCCGTATTGACTCCAAAGTATTCACTTCATAATATCCCTTTGAAAAGCTACCATGAAGCTAATGGATTTTACTTTTTAAAAAACAACAATTACAAAAGCTTGCAGATATTCCAGATCTCACTTTCTGGGTTTAAGTTTAATGCACAATTTCACAATTTCAACAAAACATTAAAAGATTGCTTATATTCTTTAGGGCAATTTTCCTACGGGTTGGTTATTCTCAGGTAGATATTAGAATGATAGAATTACAGAATCATAGAACGTCCTGAGTTGGAAGGGACCCACAGGGATCACTGAGTCCACACCTGACTCTACACAGGACCACCAAAAAAATCAGACTGTCTGTCTGAGAGTGTTGTCCAAATGCTTCTTGAACTCTGGGAGTCTTGGTGCTGTGACCACTGCCCTGGGGAGTATGTACCAGTGCCCAACCATCCTCTCACTGAAAAACCTTTTCCTGATATCCAGCCTAAACTTCCTCTGCCACAGCTTCAAGCTGTTTCCTGAGGTTTGGGAACAGGTTCCTTTCCTTTTTTTTTTTTTTTTTTTTTTTTTTTTTTTTTTTTGGTGACCTTATTGCTGGTGATCAGAGAGAAGAGAACAATGCAACAATGCCTGCCCCTCTGCTCTCCCTTGTGGGGAAGTTGTAGACCTCAGTGATGTCTCCCCTCAATCTCCTTTTTCCAGGCTGAACAGTCCAAGTGACCTCAGTTGTTCCTCGTATGTCTTCCCCTCCAGACCCTTCACCATCTTTGTAGTGCTGAGAAGAAGCTTCTGTTGCTGTATAGGAGCAGTCTGACAGCCTTAAGCCCAGCCTGTGCATTCTAGAGATTTGGTGATGTTCGTATTGTATGACTACATGATGTTCAGACTAAAGGTGTGAGAAGCTTCCTGGTGGGCTTTAACAGAAGACTTATTGCCTGATATCTTTGATGAATCTCTAAAAGGCCCTTTCAGATTTGTGGGTGTGGTGGTTTTACTTGGGTGGGCAGCCAAGCTCCACCACAACCACTCTCTCACTCCACCTATCCTCAAAGAGGAAGGGGAAGAAAATACAACACAAAGAGCTTGAGGTTTGAGATGAGAATGGTTTAATTAAAGGGAAAGGGAATGGGAAGAAAAAGAAACAAAAGAAACAATAAGGCCATATGGAAGCACAGAGAGAAGGAAAAAAATTATTCTCTACTTCCCTTCAATGAGCAATATTCGGCCACGTTCTGGGAAACAGGGCCTCCAAATGAGTAGCAGTTGTTCAGGAGGACAGCCCTCTCCCCCATGAGAGCCGCCTTTTTATTGCTGAGTGTGACATCAAGTGTTATGGAATATTCCTTTGGTTGGTTTAGGTCAGCTGCCCTGGTGATGCCCCCTCCCCGTTACTTGCCCACCCCCAACCTGCTGGTTCTTGGAGGCTTGGATGAAGTCCTGATGTTGTGCCAGCACTACAGCACTCTATAGCAATAGACACAACACTGGAGTGGTATCAGTGCTGTTCCAGCTATGAGTGCAAAGCACAGCACTGTGTGGACTGCTGCAGGGAAAGGTGACTCTATCCCAGACAGACCCAACGCAGTGGGAAACAGTGATGTTAACTCTGTGTGCATGTTTGCCTATGTACATGTGTGTGTGATTTTTTTTGTGTATTTCTGAATCTTATTTCTCCAAAGAATTTGGCTGATATGTTAATTGTCTTTCTGTTGTTAGATAGAAAATCTATGCCAGCAGAAGACTGACATTCAAAGTGTCTTACATGAGCAAGGGGCAATTCAGACAAGGAACTGAGATTAACTTACAGTGCCTCTAAGAAGCACTTTCAGCCAGGCTTCTTCTACCAAACATTACAACAGAGGGTTGTAAATCTTTTCCTCTGAATAGTACGTAGTTAACCATGGTCAGTCTTAGAAAGCCTCTGTGACAGGATAACAGCATTTGGTAAGATGTATTTAGAAAAAACAGTAAGAAGCATAAGCCACCCACAAAATGCTTTGTGGCTGACATTATAGAAAGGGAGTTCAACACTGTCTTCAGTGGGGCTAGTATTTAGTTTCAAGATAAGAACAAGTAAAATTGAGATGAAAATTCTGAGTGACATTTTGAAAGATCTATTTGACAATCTGTGTTTTGTTTATTTTCTCTGATGAGAAGAAACATTACTGCATAACAGGGAACAATTTCTAAATGTCAATGATTTTTCTCTTCTTTGGGAACAGAGTCAATGTCAAACTAGGTTTAAAAACAACAACAACAACAAAACAACAGTGACTCGAACAATGTAAGAAATTTATTGGGCAACAATAAACTCAGAAGTTGAATTTCTTTTTATACTTCTAGCAAGCAGAGTACGAGAAACAAGCACACACACAGAATCACAAAATCATTTTTAGGTTGGAAGGGACCTCTGGAAGTCATCTGAGGTCTTGAGCAGGGCAACCCCCCTGCTCAAGGACTAGATACATACAGGAGGTTGTCTGGCACCATGTCTGAATGGCTTTTGAAGATCTTCAAAGACGGAGACTCCACAGACTATCTGGGCAACCTGTTCCAAAGCTCCATCACCTGCACAGTAAAGTTCTTCCTGATGTTTAGACAGAACTTCCTGTGTTTCAGTTTGTGCTCATTGCCTTTTGTTTTGGCACTTGGCACCACTGCAAATAACATGTCTCTCTCCACTTTCCACCCTCCCTTCAGGTATCTGTAGATATTGGTAAAATCCCCTTTGGCCCTCCTCTTCTCTCTTCTCCAGGCTGAACAGAGAGGCTCCTTCAGCCTCTCCTCATAGGACAGGTTCTTGATCATCTTGGTATCCCTCTGCTGGATGCTTTCCATGTCTCTTTTACTGGGGAGCCTAAAACTGGACACAGTTCTCCAAGCGCAGCCTCACCAATACTTTGTAGAGGGGAAGGATCTCTTGACCTGCTGGCGAGGGATGCTTTGCCTGATACAAGCAATACCATTAGCCTTCTAAGGGCACATTGCTGACGTGTTCAACTTGGTGTCCACAAAGACTCCTAGGTCCTATTTGTCAGCCCACCTCTCCAGCCTGTCAAGATTCTGCTGTATGGCTGCATGGCCCTCTGATGAATCAGCCACTCCCACCAGTTTCATGTCATCCACAAATTTACTGAGGGTGCACTCTACTCTCTTGTCTAGATCATTAATGAAGATGTTACACAGGACTGGACCCAAAATTGACCCCTGGGTTACTCTGCTCATTACTGGCCTCCAGCTAGACTTTGCACCAGTGACCACTACTGTCTGGGCTTGGCCATTTAATCAGTTTTTGATCTGCCTCACCATCTGCTCATCCAGCCAACAGCTTCTCTAAGAGGATCTTATGGGGGACAGTGTCGAAGGCCTTACTGAAGTCCAGGAAGACAATATATACACCTCCCCCCTCATCTATCAGACTATTTCATTATAGAAGCTTATGAGGTTGGTGAGGAATGCTGACTACTCTTGATAATTTTTTTCTCCTTCATGGGCCTGGAAAAGGTTTCCAAGCTTAGTTGCTCCATCACTTTCCCAGGGATCAAGGTGAGGCTGACCAACCTGTAGCTCCCCATGTCATCCTTCTCGTGCTTCTTGAAGATAGGAGTGATATCAGCTTTCCTCCAGTCTTCAAGCATTTCTCCCAATTGCCATGATCAAGCAAAGAGAGAGTGGCCTAACAATCACAGTTGCCAGCTTCCTCAGCACTTGCATGTTCATTCCATTAGTTAGGGCCCATGGACTTGCAAATGTCTGGTTTGTTCAAATATTCTCAGACCTGATCCTCTTACATCTTCCTTATTCCAGCCATTCATCCTGGACTCTGGGATCTGGGACTCCTGAAAGCTAGTCTTGCTGGTGAAGACTGAGGCAAAGAAAAGACATTCAGTACCTTGGCCTTTTCACTGTACCCAGTAACAAGGTCTCCATTTTCTTTCAGGAGAAGGCCCACATTATCAATAGTCTTTCTTTTGTCATTGAGGTACTTGTAGAAGCTGTTTTTGTTGCACTTTTGATGCCCTTGGCCAGATTTAATTCTATCTGGGCTTTAACTTTCCTAACCTGATCCCTGGCTGTTTGGATAATATCTCTATATTCCTTCTGGTTTACCTATCCTTGCTTCCTCCCTCTGTAGGCTTTATTTTGTATTTCAGTTTGACCAGGAGTTCCTTGTTCATCCATGAAGGCCTCCTGGCATTTTTGCCTGACTTTATTGTCTGCTCAGAAAACAAGCAGACATTTGCAATCTGGAGTCCTGCAAGTGAAAGAATTTAGGAAAAGGAATAGCAAGACCTGGTAGCCCAGAGCAAGCCATAAGACTAATATTGCAGAAGATGCTGTAGTTGTAAGAGTTATCGTAAATAATTCTGATATTCTTTGGTACCATGTACTTTCAAAATCGGAAGTCTATTTTTAGGCCCCTGCATGTTCTATCACTAGGCATAAGATGTATCTGCATAAGAAAAAAGGCTGAAAATACTACTATAGATACATTTCTTTTCTTTTTGTTATTATTATTCACATATAGAATGCTCTCTCAGATTGTTTTTTCAATTTTCAAAACATCTGCGATATTGAAACAAACATACAACCTTATCATATTTCCTCTGTATGGAAGCTCATAATCTGAAATTCAGTGTTTACCACTAGCAAAACTAGATGAAGAATTTAAAAAGTGGGTTTGGAAATATATATGTATAAGAAAATTATGAACCCCAAAGCAATGCCTCCTATGTTATTCTTTCTTAAATATATATACAGTTAGTTCCCTTTAAAATGTTCACAATTTTACCAGTTTTAGGAAGAATAACTGTGTAAAAACAGTAAGTGGACAGAGTGATCAAGGTCAAAATCTGAACTGATTTCAAGAGTGAAATCTAAGAATTATTAAAAAGTGAACACATTAAAAATGTGCCTACAAAATTTTCCCTACCATTTACTTCAAACTGTATTTTATTGAATACTTGTAATTTAATAATAAAGAATTGTGATAGTCTTTATGCACACACTTTTCATCTTTTTTTTTTTTTTTCATGGCTTAAATAGGTGTTCTGAAATTGTTAACTGAAGTTACAGACTCATTAACAATAGTATGTAAGAAATTACAAGTTTTGTTATGGTTAATTGCTACCTTTTACTAAACAAAATGGATCAGGAAATTGTGGACGTCTTCTTTAAAAGCATATATGCCATCATTGCTACTCAGTGATCTAAATCAACCTTAATGCCAAATTTGCTGCAATGGAGTTTCAGGTTTTATGTATCTAAACAATTAGAACAGAAATAAAAGGCACATGTACTAAGCTGCTGTGGTGGTTTTACTGTGCTGGGCAGCTAAACACCACAACCGCTCTCTCACTCCCCCTCCTTAGATGAAGAGGGGAAGAAGTAAAGCAAAGAACAACTCACGAGTTGAGATAAGGATAATTTAATTAAAGGCAAATAATAATAATAATAATTTAAAAAGATTATTATGAACTAAACAACGTAACTAAAGGGGGAAAAAAAAGGAGAGGGGAAAAGGGAGGGGGAAAGGAAAAAAAAGGGAAGAAAACAAACAAATAAAACAAATGAAGGCTATGTGGAAGTGCAGAAGAAAGAAATTACTCTCTACTTCCCACAAATGCTTGACCACGTCCTTGAAGCAGGGCCTCAACACACATAGCCGGTGTACAGGAGGAGGACAAAAATTTTCACAAGAGCCCACCCCTCCCCTCTTCTTCCTGTTTCCACCTTTTATAGCTGAGTGTGACATTATATGGTATGGAATATCCCCTTGGTTGTTTTAGGTCAGCTGCCCTGGTGATGTTTCTCTTCTCACTTTTTGCCCATCCCTTGGAGGGTTAGAGAGAGTCCCGATGCTGTGCCAGCACTGCTCAGCAGTAGACACAACACTGGTGTGATAACACTGCTGTTCCAGCTGCAAGTGCAGAGCACAGCACTATATGGGCTGCTGCAGGGAAAGTTAACATTCCAGTCAGACCCAGTACAGCTGCATGCATACAATCACTCAGCAAAAATGCTCTTTGAAGCATTTATGTGGTGTGAAGGACCCATAGTGAGCTAGCAAGAGTTTTTCATGGCTGTGCTAAACAGAAAAGCTCTTCAGGGAAAGGAAAAAAAGGTAGAACTGGGTGAAAGAGTAAAACTAGTATGCATGACATGTTAATGAGGTGTGTCCAAGCCATCTGAGCTTTGGGGAAGATAATTGCTGCTTGAGAGTGAATTCACCATTTTGTCTGTTTGGGACAATGTTCATTGGAGCTGTTAGACAATGCTGAGCAGAGCAAAGGAGCCAACTAAGTATTGAACCTACTTCTTAGTATCCTGGAAGCAAGTATTTTCAGTCCAACAGCTCACTGATTGTAACCAGCTCTTATATTGTTAAAAAAGTAAAATACCCACTTATTTTTAATAAGGAGTATTAATCAGCCAAAGAGCAAGTATTCTTAGGTTATTTCACCGCTGGTGTTGCAGATGGAAATGATATGCACCCCACCTGGATGAGAGAAGCAATGATATGGTTTATTGATACAAGGTAGTGATTTGGCAAAGCTTACCTAACTTAACAAAGATTCAGTGATGGCAAAGTATATTTGATTGTAATTTGGTATATGCACTTAATTACACACTACATAAAAACAGGGTTAATGAAATACAGAGTCAACGTTTTAGGGTGTGGTGGTTTTACTTAGGTGAGCAGCCGAGCTCCACCACAACTGCTTTCTCACTAACCCACCTCAAAGGGAAAGGGGGAGAATATACAATGAAAAGGGCTCAAGGATTGAGATAAGGACTCACCAATTATCATCATGGGCAAAACAAACTCAGTTTAGGTAGACTAGTATTACCTATTACTAACAAGCTAGAGAAATGAATTACTAACAAGTTAGAGAAGTGTTTGTCCCCAGGACACACAAAGGTATAACACTTTCGTGTTATACCTTTTTTACCGTACCCCTACTGATGTTTGGCACTTTTTACCTTTACCTCTGATCAGGTTAGACATTGTTCTAGTAGTTGCATGGTGTTGTATTATTTTTTCCAACTGTTTTTTCTCCTTCCCATACATACATACACACATACATGTATATATATCATTGATAGTCTAATGCAATTCCCTTCTATGATGCATATAAAAACTAGTACAATCATTGTGGATTTGAGACTCTACTTAGGAAACTTCATTTAGGAACCTCTTGCAGGATTCAGCAGCACTGTGGAAATACAAAATACAGGTCTTTTGGAGGCTCCTTTTTTGTCTCTGGACCTACAATGGACGGTGAGCAGTGCAGTCCAGCAACCCTTGCAAGACAGTACAACTGAAGTGAAGAGTCAGAATGATACTAGTTTAGCTACTCACTTGTGAAGAAGAAAAATCCCATCATTTTACTTCTTGCTTGCTTACACTTTCATTACGTACACCAGGGCTGTTTCTATCAAAACCCGAAAGACCTGTATTGACAATCTGGTGAGAATGTATGGATATTTTCCCCCACAGTTTCCTACAAACCAATCTCACAGGCTTTTCACATGATGGATAATGTCAAATATGTCCAGTATATATATACATATTTATGTGTATACATATACATATACACAAAAATATATATATAAATAGAGAGAATTCTATTTCACTAAATATAGTGAACCAACAGAAAATGGAGTTTCTTGAGGGGGAAAAAAAGCCATCCTTGCCATGAATGATTTGCAAAATTTCTCATTCTGAGAACATGTATAACAGTGAGGGAATGCATAAATTCCAAGAGTTGACATCATGAGATCTGCATTTCTGTTTCTGGAACGTGAACAGAGTTGGCTGTAAGTACTTTTTTGTTCCTATGTGTACCAGCTAGTGCGTTGAATATCCTTGTTTCTCCAGACATGGCAGTTAGTACAAGGTGTTGGAGAGATGTGAAGTTTAAGCCTGCAGGGTTTAGAAGGCTGTTTTTTACTATGATAAAGACTGATTATAATTAATAAAAGCTGTTATAATTCTAAAGCTAGATTTCACTGGACTAATTTTACTGTACTTTTTACGAACTAATGAACTTAAAATGTGAAAGTCTTGCAGTACGAGGCAAAAGGGATTACTTGTCCCTATTCTTTGCTGCTGACTCTCAGCTGTATAACATTCCCTTACCTACTTACATACCTTACCTATGGCATTTCTGGGGAAAAATGTAGGAAAGAAAGTGGTTTTTAGCAACAGAAAGAAGAAGAGTCTAAAGAGATCAGGACTGCAGCTTTTTGTTTGTTTGCATTTCAAAATTTTTAGTTAAGAATGAAAGATGCATTTGACTCTACAAAAGGACTTAGTTACTGTAATACTGCAATAGTGGGCATCGATGTGCCAGCCAATATTACCTTTTTTTGTTTTGTCTTGTTTTGTTTTTCTGAGTGTACAATGAAGTCTTACCCAGTTTTCCTAAACAAGGATACAGGAAATCAGATACCTCAGAACAGGATCCAATCACCAAGGAAGGTAACAGAGAAACAATAAACTAATGAATAAGAAACAGTGGGGAAAAAATGTGTGTTTCTACTCTTTTGATGTCTGTCTTTATTTATGACAGGTAGCTCTGTTTCCTTGTTTTCTTAATAAAGCAAGTTTAATTTAATACTTAAACACAGGAGAAAAGTGTGTCTTAATATGGTCTGTCTCAGCTAATTGGAAAGTAGTCAGTCATGAGGCAGCAAAAATGTTTATATTCTTCTGTTACATCTAATCTGTCAGGAAGAATCACTACACTTGATCTGATTGAATATAACTCTCTAACTGTCTTAGCAACTTGACTATTCTATTAAAACCCACTCCAGTTATTTTGAATGAGTGGCTATCATGTCAGTTGATGATGCAGAAGTTACCTTAGTGGTGGAGTCAGATCACACTCAGCTTTTAGATCTAAGGAAGTGGATAAGCACAGGGGTTGAAGACCCTGAGGAGACAGTCACAGCATTGGTTTGTAGTCTAAACCAGGTAATATTTTTTGACACAAACAGAAGCAGAAATGTAGGTGTTGAAAGAGTAAAACAGTTTTTTAAGACTGCCCTCTAGGACCTGGAAGAAATTTAGGTTCTTAGTTGTCCATTTAAGAAGTTATATTTGTAATTCTAATTCCTTTGGCACATCTATGTCAGTATTTCAGATAGAAGAGAAATGAATTCTTAAAGCAAAGACAGACGTCCCCATTTATCACACTTTGTTTTTAACTGCAGAGCAGGCTCACAGTACAAAAACTCAATTCACTTCAGACGAAACTCAACTAGAAAATGGACTTCTCAGGAGTTCACCTAGTGAGTCAACAATAGCTAGTAGGAGTTTGGGTCAGATCTAACAAGAGATAGTATGAAATAACCCTTTGATAAAAATCAGTGTAGGTGTTACGTCTTCATCACCAATTGTTTTGTCCTAGAAACTTGCTTCTACCATAACTCACGAGTTGCTCATGTGGTCATAGCTTTACCAAATACCAAACCAGATTCTTTGTATAGTCTGTGATGCTTCCAGAAGTAATCTAATAAATGAATTGTGGTAAAGTTAACATACAAGTTATGGAGGTCTTGGAAAGAAGTTAGTTATCTCACTCTCACTTTCTCCCTCCCCAAAGTGAGCATTTCTCACTGTTTGCTGACTTGGTTTAGAGGGATACAACATGGCATGTTGTTTGCTTTTATACTAGATTTTCTAAGCGTTTGTAAAATTAGTCTAATTGTCCAGGAAAGGTAAACAATAAATAATTACATTATAGCTTTCTATAGGTTGTATAAATATTCTATACTTATAAATATTCTTATGCATTTGGCATAAATTTTATCTGCTCATTTTTCATTGGAGGTTAAATAGGAAGGAATGTTGTTGGGTTTTTTTTGGCTTACATAAGAACATATTTAGACTTTGTATTACTTACATATGCTGAGGTATTTTATATTCTCTGTATCACTGAAACTAGTCATCTCTAGGAGTGCATAGACATGATCTGGCTAGGTCTCTTCTGAGCAGGAGTTTGGACTAGATGACCTCCAGATATCCTTTCCAACTTAAATTATACTATGGTTCTATGATTTTGTGACACAGCAATATCTGTCTCAGTTGTGTGTAAGATTTAGAATAACAACTATATTTGTTGCTTTGTTTACCAGTTACAAAGCACAGGAAAACATACTAATATTTTTTCTTTGATTGTTTTCTTTTTAATGCAAATAAAATTACATATATCTCACCATTAGACCTGAGCTGAACATACTGCTTACTAACATTAAATGAGATAAATAGCAAATACTAAGGAGTCTTCAAAGAAGCTGAAGTCTAATGGTGTGACTTGTTGAAAAAGATGCAGTTAAACATGGACAAGCATATTTACATTTGTTAATACAGAAATAGCAATATAAAATATATAAAATTAAGTAACTTTGTTCAGATATGTGACCAGTAAAACTGTAATAATTCTGTATTGGAGACTGCCTCTTTAACACAGATTTATATATGTATGGGAGAAAATGTGTAGTTTGAATGTAATGAAATTGTTTAATAGATTAGAAATAAAATAGGCATAGACTATTTAAGGCTTCACAAGATAACATGTATGTGTTAAAATGATTTTTGAACAGTTTCAAACCACTTTTAATTGTAAGGATATAATATTATTGTGTCTTTAACAGTCAGCTGTGCATTTTTGGAATGAAAGTCTGATTTCATTCATATGTGAAAAATTAATAAAGCATGTTTTCAATAAAAATGTTAAAGAACTATATATGTAATTCTTACTGGCAGAGGTAGAGTTTTTCTCTTCTGCTCACCTTGCTGAAATGTGCACCTTGCAGTAAGACTTTAAATGAGCACAAAAGTACAGTTAGAAGTGAAGTTGGGGGCAAATCCCTTCAGAAAGATTCCTTCTGCAATACATATTGTCAATCCTTGTCATTTCTGACACAGCATGTGCAGACAGAGGCTGTTGACCACAGCTAAGCAGTCTAAAGCCCACAGAATAACAGGCTGATATCAGTTCATTCATCCTGATAAGAGTGTAGAATGTGTTTAATTGAAGAAAACAAGAGCTGTAAATCCCCAGTGACCATCTAATGGTAACAACTATGTCAAAAGACAAGGTCACTTTCTCTGCTCTTTTTGAATCATACTCCTATAATATATATATACATATATATATATAATTTGAATACTTTCTACAGCACAGAAAATTTGCACCATCTACCCGCAAACCCTTCCATACGCCTAATTGCCATCTGTCCCTAACAATGCACAAAACATCAAAACCCTGAAGAATTTGGTTAGCAATCTTATTTTCAGGTCAACCACCTAACTGTTTAACTATTTAAAAAACTTTTTCTCCAAGATACTGTGTTCCTTTTGACAGCCTAATATTTTTTGTCCAGGAGAAGCTGGAGTGTCCAACAGTATTAAAGTTCTTGTTTATTCCTTGGCAGGAGATCAGCTGGGAAAGGTCACTCAATATGAAATAGCAGTGAGGCTTTTTATTTATTTATTTATTTATTTATTTATTTATTTATTTATTTATTTATTTATTTATTGGCTACACCTTTAAAAGTGGAATGAGCCCTGCTGGTGGGACACTCCCTATGAGCTAATCCAAGATTGTTACTGCTACAAAACAAACTGTATAGTAGGTGTTCACTTAAAATTTTATTTTTTTGTTGTCGTTGTTCCTTTAATCTCCAAGCAAAGTTTTCCAATCTGAAAGATATTTGCTGTTCATCTAGGAGAAATCAAAACTGAACTCATCTGGAGAGTGATATTATCCCCTGAAGCTTAATAGTGTGACAGGGCAGGTGGGCACCCACTGTGTTTACACATCAAGAATCAAAAATAAGAAACTCTTGATTTTCTTTGAGTATGTTTTCCTCAGGGGATACAGAAAATATGATTTTATTTTATTTTTATTTTTTTTTAATTCTTTTTCCTTTGGAAAAGTTTGCTTAGAGTGGGAGTTGCAGGTTTTACCAAGGTAGTTATAGCAAAGTGTAACTTTTGTGATTTTTAAGATTTAAAATATATGCCCACTAATTCTGCCAGTGTGAAAAGCATTCAGTTACTATATTAAAATTAAATGGCCAGAGTCTTCAAGAACTATAGTAGCCTATACATGTGTGTTTATGCAGTATTTCATCCCTAAATAAGCATAGTTTAGAGATGTACCAGGAACAGTTTAACGATGAAAAACATTTCCCCGTAGCTGCTTACACTCAGTATAAAGATTTCTAATTTGCTAAATATTTGCCTACATTTTTTTGTCCAATTTCATTATGTATAGTTGGGCTTTTAATTTGTAGTCCTTTCTCATTATAGTTGACTCATACAGAATGATATTTTTAGTGTTTTTTCTTTGTATAGCTCTCTGAATTGTAGTACTTTGAATGAAAAAAGATTTCAGTTATGGAAATAGTTGTTGTAAAGGCTAGTAAAACTGGAAAAACAAAACAAACAAACAAACAAACAAAAAAAAAACACCAACAACAAACCACGCATCTTTACTGTAGCTGACATTGCATTGATCTAGCAGGAAATCTGTCTTTTACTGAGACAGATGGGGGAGCTCTGGGACTCGATTTAACATGGTTACAGCTACTGCG
Organism: Anas acuta; assembly: GCF_963932015.1. Classification (NCBI taxonomy): domain Eukaryota; kingdom Metazoa; phylum Chordata; class Aves; order Anseriformes; family Anatidae; genus Anas; species Anas acuta. The sequence goes on from NC_088982.1 coordinate 19,941,455, forward strand.
GATGCTGATGCCTTACACTGACAATAGCTGCAGTCTGAAAAGCAGAGTTTACATGCCTGAAATAAATTGTTTTGATTAGAACCTTTAGGAAAGAAAGTCATAAGGTACAGTTTTATTGACTACTTGCCAAACAACACAGACCTGTGCTCTGTAAGCTTGTTTTGCTCTTGTAAGTCAAGCACCAACTGGGCTCTTATTTTCTAAGGTTATGGACTTACAGCATAATACATTATCATTTACTCTGAATTATTGCACAGACAGTATAATAGAAAACATAATGCACATTTAGTTCTAAGTCTAGGTGACCTTAGCAAAAATACTTTTAAGTAGGAGACTATGCATTTCTCTATTTTGCACAGGTTTATAAAGGAATTTGTTATTGATAAAAATACCTTCAAAACAAAAAAAGGCACATATAAACCAAATATGAGGAAGTCATGAAGGGCAGCAGTATATTAATACTTCTAATTATTAGCAAAGGATCACTATTTTGTTATAGAATCTGTGTTTTTTTGTTGTTTTTTTTTTTTTTGTTTTTTTTTTTTTTTAGATGCCATTCCACATTTATGTTCTAGTAAGGGTCAAACATCACTCTGCTTTTGGTGTAATGATATTGCATTGATCTAAATAGAATTGGAACAATTGTTGTGCAAAGCAAAACCAGAATTTTCTTCCCCTAGGTAAGATTTTTATAACAAATTATTATTAAAGGCACTATTTGTTGCATCTTCCTTTTCAAAATTAGTATGTGCAGGTACCAGAACACCTATTTATCATCGTCTGTTCTGGTCTAATACATTTAAATATTTAGTGTGATAGAGCACGCAGAGCATATCAACTTTTGCATTATGTTGTACCACACTAACGATGGAGTTGTGGTTTGTTTATTTGACACTTTTTTTTTTTTTTTTATCAGCATCTTCTCCTGAAAATGACTTTTATTTCAGATTTCATATATTTTTAAGGTATAGTCATTCGAACAAACAAACAAACAAAAAGATTTAACTGCATCCTCCGTAAAAAACTATGTAACGTTATAAATTTCCAAGCTTGATACAACATAAAGATGTTGCTTCATGAACACCTACTTTAGCATATTGATTCATATTATTATTATCTTCTAAGGTTAGATAAATAGCTTTTAAACCATCCTACAATGAACATTATTAGTGATGTTTTATTTTTTATTTCTCACTCACCTGGAACAAGTTATTTTCATGGCAGAACCTGAGAGTAACAAAGAATAAACTTCTATATATTCATACACACACACACACTTTTCTTTTCTTTTCTTTTATTTATTTATTTATTTATTTATTTATTTATTTAATTAATTAATTAATTTATTGAGTGGAAGTTGATTGACAGTTACATGAAAAAGGTAACGAATTGACATAATGGTTCTGGATAAGCTCAGTCCATCTACAATATGGGGTTAGGAAACCCTCTGCAGAACAATTCTCCTGCACCATATCATCTGAAAAGTTTGTTCTTCAGTGGAACACAATAATGGGAAAGCTACAATTCCTTGACTTGTTCTTCTTCCTGTTCTTCATACACCAGTAAACCTGCAGATTAGTAACAAGATCTAGACTAACATCAACATGTTCAAAATCAGTTCATTATTAAGTTAGGTCTCTGTTACTAGTTTGTTCAATAGGGTTCCATTTCAACAGGACTTTGTAAATTATCACTCCTTAAAAATAAGACTGCTTCAGGCAGCACTATTATTAAGTCAGCATATTATGTCTTAAGCAATCATGTTGCTAGGAAAATGGGCAACATATTCAGGCTCCTGATCTGAATTATTTCTGAAATAGCCTTTCTCCATTGACTGTGTGTAGGAACCTTAGTGAATTGATTATATTTACTGGGTATGAATACTTCACCCCAAACTCTCAGCTACAGCAAAATAATATATCCTAATTTTTACCAAATTTAATATACTGTGAACAGACCATTACTTCTCAGGAGTGAAGTCTGGTGTTACAATAGAAAATATTGTCTCAGTTCTAAATGGCACTATAATAATAATAATAATAATAATAATAATAATAATAATAATAATAATAATAATAATAATAAAGTAAAAGACAATAAAATGTTCTAGTTTATTAGGAGTAGAACATAAAATAAAACAGTTTAATTGTCTCTCAGAGTAAAACCTGGTTATTGTGCAAAGCTCAAGGAAAAAAACAAAAAAACTAACATAACTAGGAAAGACTAATAGAACACTGATAAAGATAAAACAGCATCCATATAAGGAAAAACATAATCTAATTAAACTTGGGCTTTCAATGCTGAGATAGAGATAACTTAGATCTCTTATCTTATAGAAGAAAAGGCTGAGGAGTGCCTTCATCGTGACCTACAGCTCCATCACAGGGCTTGGACAAACAGAAACCCACAGGAACATGCTTGACTAGAAGTCACTGAACAACTAATTACAATGTATTTAACTAGATATGTATAGTTTTTGCAGTTCCAGAAAATAAACAGATGAGGAAAGCATAATATGGGAAAACTACATTTTACAAACTTTGATCACATTGTAGTATTTCTTTGGAATACATAATGTTGCCAAAAGGTAAAAGGACCATATGATCATCTCGAAGACAACATATGCAAATAAATATGGTAGCAAGTACAAACATATGTTTAATCTTCCCACTTCATCAATATAGAAAGCTGAAGAGTTTTTGTCCTCACAAGCCAACCAATCTAAAGGCTTTACAATATACTGTGTTTCTGATACTCCCTTTCTCTTAATTCTCTTAATGTTACATATTTCATGAAAAGCTACATAACATTATTTATTTTTCAATAACTTATAGATAGACTCCTAACGAGCAGAAAGCTGCAGGCCTCCAGTCAAACTAAAAATTAACTAAAGGTACCTAGGAATGTAATGGATTTTTTAACGCATTGCACAGAAATAGTTTATATTGAAGCGAGATAAGAAATTAAGAGTTTTCCTAAGCAGGTAAAAGAAGCATCAGTCATCTCAGTGGTCTACACAGTAGGGGAATTAAAAGTTGTACTTGATGGGACAAGACTCTTTTATTATTATTATTATTATTATTATTATTATTATTATTATTATTATTATTATTATTATTATTATTATTATTATTATTATTAAAACAAAAAATCTTCATATAATTAAAGAACATAAGAAACTGCTAGGTCATCCAGAGGATGAAATCCACAAGTCAATAATTTTTTAGTCAATAAAAATTGTGTTCTGCAATTTGTATTCGGCTAATACCTCCTGTTCAGGAAGTGGGACACTCTTCTAAGCATAATATTACCTGGAAAAAGAAATATTTTGCATTAGTGGATAAAATTTTGTTGTCTCAGTTTTTTTTTTTTTTTTTTTAAATAATAATCTTTTGATAATTCAATTTAGAAAAATTCTAAATGATACATTATTTCACAACCAAAAGTTGAAGTCTTTCAGTTGGGAAAAATCGTATCAAAAGATGAACATTGCTCATTTCCTCATTTACACAAATATTACATTTCTGTGTGTGTGCTTAAATCCACTTTTTGGATTTAAGTGGAACTTTTATTTGAACCAAAACTATGTTACTTAGTAAAAAAAAAAAAAAAAAAAGAAAAAATATCATATGAGCAACTGTCCCTGATTATAATTTTTTCCTTATTCATACTATGTTATTTCCTCATTCATATTACTTTAATGTAAATGCATAGCATAGAGCTAAGGGAGAAAACAAAAAAACATGGATGTTAAAGTCATCTGGGTCAAGATATAGCATGAACCCTAGTCTTAATTTTGGTTAGGATAAGGAAGCAAAGGCAAAACAATACAAGCAAACAAAAAAACAAAAAGAAAAATAAACAAACAAAAAACACAATGAATCATGAAGAACAGAGCAAAGAGAACCTGTTAGTGAGCAGATAATGGATAGTATTGTATCCTAAAAATTTATTAGCAGCTACAGAGTTTTGATGATTAACTATTGCTGTTTTATTCATAGCTATCACAATTAGACAATTTATTTGAAAAAATATTTTTATTGTATCCTATAAATCATGTTTTTGGTTTATGTAAAGTGTTGTTTTAATCAATGCTAATTAAAATATGATATTAGTAAAGCTCTAACATTTCTGTATCTATTCTATTCATCTGATCTCTGAGGGCATAGGGAGATATCAGATTTTTAATTGCTGCTTAATATGTTTTTTCATGAAGAGTGAAACCTTTATAACATTCATTTATTATTATTTTATAGCTCAGTCTCTCTAATAAGCAGTCTGAGACTATGAAGTCTTCTTCATGGTGTAACACAGGGTATTTGTAAACTGGAAGTCATATCCACACTATTGGAAATAATTCTCTGGGCCAATCCTTTGGAAAAATAGTATTTGTAGTACTAGTCTGCAGAATTATAGTCTGCATAAATGAAACAAATTTAATTTAGTCTACACTTGTTATCTGAAATACAGTAGAAGTATGCAGAGAATTTATAAATATTTATAAAACATCTAGAAAACTGAAAGTTTTAGAACTAAATTTTCATCTTCTTTATCTATAGTTGAACCTGTATGTAAACCATGAATGTACTAACATAACTTATAAACATGCAATTTTAAAAAGTAGCAGCACATTCCTATATTATACAATGATGTGACAGGTGAAACTAATTGATAGGTGAATCAGTTCTCCGCCAATATTTTCCTCACTGATGAGAGACCTAGCACTACTTTCATTTCAGGGTACCATGGAAATAGCTAAAGATAAATTCTGAAAGGAGCTGACTGAAATTGTTGCTTTATCAGTTTAATGGTTGAACAGACATGGTTAAAAAACAAACAAACAAACAAACAAGCCTGCTACCACCAACAATGTACAATGAAGAGCAACAGATTTTTTAATTGGGAAAAATAAAATGTTTTCTTAAAGATATTGTTAAGCAATGTTGCCTTCAAAAGGAAGGAGGGAAAAAGGTTCAAAATGGATCCTGTTCTAAGTACAGGTTTAAGATGGTCATCACTGTCATAGGACTGGAAAGTTGTCTAAGTGGCGATCATAAATATAACGCTCTGTTCATGTTTTTGAATACAATCCACTGTATTGTATTTTACTCTAGAACAGAAATTATTATATGATTTTATTATATATATATATATATATATATTTATTTATTTATTTATACGGCACAAAAGCACTTTTTTGTCAAGGTACTACATACAGTTTGGCCTAGTCTCACATTTCTGTAGAAAATTATTTCAGTATTAGAAGCAGACAGATTTGGATAAGATTAAAAAATACAAGTATTTTCTTTGTTGGCTAGTTTCTTAAAATCAACACAAAACAACAACAACAAAACTGTTTTTGTTTTTTTTTCTAATGAGGCTCAGTTTCCATCACTGAGAAAAAAAATATATAAATAAATTAAAAAAAATCAGAGAATAGTAGAATCTAATGACTTTTTAAATAAATTGGTGAATTTACATCATTTGTTTTGAACCTTACTCAGTATAAAAATCTATTCCCTTTCAGTCTCCAAACTTATATATAGTCTATGTATTAATTGCCTCCATAAAGAAACAACAACAAAACCTCTATGGAACATATCTTTCAATATTATTTCTCAACTATGAGTCAATTTGATATGAATAGTGCATTCACCCTTAGTGTCAGAATTAGGACTAGCATTTTACAACATTTTAAGTAAAATACTAATATTTATATACAGTTAATAATTTTGTCTTTTCAGTTTACATATACATGTATGTTTATTTCACAGCAGATATAATATTCCTTAATTAAAACACTTATTATTCAGCACAATCCACTTCCTTTTTTCCATGTAGATTTCTTGAATTCAAGGCATAAAAAGGAATCACACTTTTTTGATATATAAATAACAATAAGTCATTGCTTAAAACTAAGCAGCTGCTGGCTAGTTCTTCAGAAATTATCTAGATCTTCTTTATTTTCAGAATTTACAGTGCTCTTACTGGATTGTTATTAGTACATAAACTTGGATTTGATGCAGTGAAAAACAGGAGCACTTCAAAAATATTATGTGCCAGGTTTTATCTATCTGGCATTCAATATAGCTGTATTATGGTGCATTAACTGAAGATCTGACATGCAATTTTGCTTCTAAAGAGCTACTTTTTGATGTTGCAAAGTATGTGTCTATTCTTTCTGTAAAACAAGTGAGACAGTTTCTTACCTGTTCCACCAAAGATATATATATTTTTTTCCTATAGACCTCTGAAAAGAACAGGGTAGTCAAACAACTGCTCAGCTTCAGGAAATATCCAAATTAAGATCTTAATTTTTCATTTAGACATTTGCTCTCGGTGCTCATTGTACCAACAGAAGTTGAATTTACTAGTGTGAAGACAATATTGGTCCTATGTGATTAATGTATTCTGGCAAATTAAATTAACTGTAGAATCATTCAGTTTGTTTTCTTGTTTCTACTGATCAGACTACTGAATACATCACTCATCATCAGCACTTCCCTCACAGATCTCATTCATAAAACTGGATTTGGTTACTTCTTACCAGAAGACATTTTTATTATTTTTGTTGTTGTTATTATTATTATTATTATTATTATTATTATTATTATTATTATTATATATTTTGCATATATGTAGATCATATTGTTGAAGAAATTGAAGTGACACAGTTTTGTTCAATTTAATTTTATAATGTGGGGAAAAAGAAAAAAAAAGGACATAAAATCATGTAAATTAGTCTTAATAAGACAAATAGATGTTGAAGTGTACTGTTCAGTGCAACAGCCTCCTGCAATTATTGTAATGAAGACCAACAAATAAGGTGTATGTGTGACATCAGGGAGGCATTGTTTCTTCAGAAGGTGAGAATAGAACATACTATTATTCATATACTCTCTTTAGATGAAACTTTAAGCTGTGAGGATTTTCTGCTACCCTTAAAATATAACAATTATTACTATATAAGATTTATGCCATAGACTGTTGAAATTGTTAAGGTCTTTGCAGGCTTTATAACTGACCTCACACCTTACAGAAGTATGCTCTTTTTCACAGAATCACAGAACCACAGAATGGATGAGGTTGGAAGGGACCTCTGAAGATCATCTAATCCACTCCTGCTGCCAAGCAGGTTCATCTAGAGCATGTTGCCAGCTCCATCCTATTGACACCCTTCCTTCAGGTGCTTATATACGTTAATGAGGTCTCCCATCAGTCTTCTCTTCTCCAAGCTAAACAAGCCCAGTTCTCTCAGCCTGTCCTTGTACAACAGGTGCTCCAGTCCCCTAATCATCTTAGTAGCCCTCCTCTGGACTCACCCCAGTAGTTCTATGTCCTTCTTGTACTGGGGAACCCAGAACTGGACTCAATACTCCAGATGTGGCCTCATCAGGGCTGACTAGAGGGCGAGGATCACCTTCCTCGACCTGCTGGCAACACTCTTCCAAATTCGGCCCAAAATACCATTGGTCTTCTTGTCTACAAAGCCACATTGATGACTCATAGTCAGCCTCAGCCTGCTGTCCTCCAGGACTCCCAGGTTCATCTCTGCAGTGCACCTCTCCAACAAGTCAGCCTCCAGCCTGTACTGGTGCTTGAGGTTATTTCTTCCTAGGTGCACGCCCCTGTGCTTGCCCTTGTTGAAATTCGTGAGGTTTGTCTCAGCCCAACCCTCCAGCCTGTCCGGGTCGCTCTGAATGGCAGCACAGTCCTCTGGGTCGTCAGCAAGCTTTCTGAGGGTGCACTCCATTCCATTGTCCAGGTCAGTGATGAATCAGTTGAACAAGACTGAACCCAGTACCGACCACTGTGGGACACTGCTAGCTGGGACACTGCTAGCTATCAGCCTCCAACTAGATGCTGCACCACTGAGCACAACCCTTTGAGCTCTGCCATCCAGCCAGTTATCAATCCACTTCACTGTGACACAACTAGACTGGCTTTCTTTGGTCTAAAATCTGAGCCTGAGAAGGGACCAGACACCTTCTCCAGGAACCATAAAGAGGGACTGAACCCAGTAGACATGAACTCACACAAGGAAGCTAGGAGCATCTAGTAGTCCAGACATGCAACAATAGTAATTGGTAAGAATAATGCAAAAGAAACATAGAAAAACTGAACCAGGGGTGTCTCTCTGGGACACTAAATCAGTTGCCTGTCACCACAGAAATCTACTTTACACCTTGTAACTCACAGATACAGGGAATTTAGTATTTTTTCCATCTGTAAGGCTGCTGGAGAACCTTTAGCTGGAATGGTCAGGCCAACCTTTTCTGAAAAGTAGACCTTGAATTTCATGATGTTTCTTTAGTTCTTCTTTGGACTTTGTTCCATCTAAATTCATCCTTGTACAACATGAATGCCACCCACAATATTCAGCTTACTATTTACTCATAGTTTTGCTGTGTAATAATATTCATAGACACTATTGTATTTGCCTTTTCTACAATCACATTTGCAGGCCATAGCCATGCTGTGATCAAGTATCGCAGCCAGATCCTTCTTCCTCTGAGTCTTTTCTAACTAACAAGTTAGTGTGTATACATGTAGATGCTTTGCTCTTTCTAAGTTTTCACATATGCATTCCCAAATACATGGCACTGTATTTTTTCTTATTTAATTTTATGTGTCAAATGAGAGGTCTGGAAGGCACAAGTCTATCTTCAAATCACAGGACAAAATTTATTATGCAGTCATGACTTGTAAAGTACCCATCACCATCTTGTCTCACCTGCATGTGATAGCAAAGGAACTGATCTATCCCGTTAAATTCAACGGCATCCAGAACGAAGTGGATGTGAAAAAATCACAGAAGTTTACAGAACACCATTTTATAAAATTCCACTCTAAGAAAGCAATTTTCCAAAATGGAATGTGCAGAAATACACTTTAGACATATTAAGCTATGATAAAATGTGGCGCTTGTTTTCAACATGAATAGCATGAATAGATATAAGCATTTTGTATATATTTTATGATGTATGTATTTTGGAAGTAGGAAAGTTATTTGCTCTTTCAGCTGTAGGTATCCTGTAGAACAGCACAGGTTAGGATTTGTTAGCCAATTTGCCCATCTTTAAATGAGTCAGTAATTTTTTTTTTATTATATTATTTTTTTATTTTTTTTTAAGGAGGAAATCATATAACAGAAAACATCTATAAAATGCTCACTTCATTTCCACTGATCAGATAGCTTTTTCTGTGAAATTACAAAATGCTAAATGACTCATGAGGGTGAACCATAGCAAATAGAATCCTGATGTTCACTTTCTTATTATGCAACATGACTGTGAAAACGTCCCAATAGGTGTAAGAGGGAAATGGAATGAGGTGATAAATAATTTATAACTAGAGAAAACTAATCAGAACTCCTCAATTCCCATTGTCCCCATACAGGTGCTCAATTACTTCCTTGAAGAGGCCAAGAGACCAATAACCTGACATCTGGGATATAAATGAATTTTATTATTAAGGAAGATATTAAAACTTATATAAGTACACTAAAGTAGCTAATCTAAATTCTATCCAGATTTTCTAACAACCTTTCATGTCCCCTTCCTGATGGGGCTTTTGCACTGTACTGAGTCTTGCTACAGCAATCTGCTATCTTCTGTAAAAATCAATGATTTCACCTTTACCACAATCAATGTTTATGCAGTCTATGAGATTTTTTTGCAATATATATATTTTTTTTCCAAAATATGTTTACTCTGTTCCTTTAAAGAACAAAATTTTATTTATATACATAAAGAATATATATACATAACAACAAAAAAGGTATCACACTGCTTTGTATAAGTCAATCTTCAGAGCTCACTGTTCAAACTACAACTCCCTATGCAACAGTAGCAGTGCACAATTTACAACTTGAAGAGTGTGCATTTATCATATGTATATCAGATATATAGTCAACTTATTTTTAAACTAACTAAATATGCTTAAGGATGAAAAAGAAATGCTTGATTAAAGCCATTGAGGCTGGATAGACTCTTTCAATTAAACTCTTTTGTATATGTAATAGATGTATTTATTTATTAACCTTTATTTAAAACAACAACAAAACAACAACAACAAAATATAGTAACAGTCTTCCTCATGTTTTGGCAAGTCATGCTTTAACTCCTAGCCTTCCTCTGGAAACAACAACAAGTACAGAATATGCTGATGTTTTTAAGGTCAATTTTCTCACCAAAAATAATGTTTTTCTAGTTGTTTGTGGCCTGTTGTCCTGGTTTTAGCTATGACTGAGTTAATTTTCCTCCTAGTAGCTGGTAGGGTGCTATGTTTTATATTAGGATGAGAAGAGTGCTGATAACATGCTGATGTTTTAATTGTTGCAGAACAGTGCTTACATTAAGACAAGGACTTTTCAGCTTCTCGCTCTGTCCTGCTAGCAGACAGGCTGGGGGTGCAGCAGGAGCTGGGAGGGGACAGACCCAGGACACCCAAACTGGCCAAAGGGGTATTCCATACCATCTGATGTCATGCTAAACAATATATAGGGGTGGCTGGCTGGGGTGGGGGGTCCAGATGCTCGGGGATAGCCTGGGCATCGGTCATCAGGTGGTGAGCAATTGTATTGTGCATCACTTGTTTTGTACATATTATTATTATTGTTATTAATTATTACTTTATTTTCTGTCCTAATAAACTGTCTCTGTCTCAACCCACAGGCTTCAGTTTTCTCATTTCTCTCTCCCATCCTGAAGAGGGAGGGGGGAGAGTGAGCAAATGGCTATGTGGTGTTTAGCTGCCGGCTGGTTTAAACCACAACACCCGTAATTCTCAAGTCTCTTCAGCCTTCCTTGCACTTCTGTTGCACTTCTGCTATTTATTTAAAATGCGTTTGGATTATACTTTTTCATTAAAAAAAAAAATAGAAATTTATTTCATAAGGGTGAATGTCAGACTGAAGACAGGGTTAAAGTGGCATGTTGGTAAGCTGTATATACATCGCATTCTGGGTAATAATGATTTAAGAGTGGGGATGAGAACTGCTTGTAAATATGAGAAAAAAAAAACAACCTATAGTTGCTTTCTGTCCTGGTTTCTGCTGGGATATATATATATTTTTTTCCTAGTAGTAGGTATGATGCTGTGTTTTGGATTTGGATGAAAATAACAAAAGCACTGGAGTTTTAGGTGCTACTGAGCAGTGCTTACACTGAGACAAGGATTTTTGGCTTCTCATGCCAATAAACTGGGGGTCCACAAGAAGCTGGGAGGGAACACCACCAGGACAGCTGAAACGCACTGACCAACAAAATATTCCATAACATACAATGTCATGGAACAAGGAAAGCTGGGGGATTTGGCCTAGGAGGGCTGCCATTGCTCAGGGGCTGGCTGGGCATTGGTTGGCTGGTGGTGAGCAATGGGATTGTGAATCACTTGCATATTATTATTATTATTATTATTATTATTATTATTATTATTATTATTATTATTATTATTATTACTACTATTACTATTACTATTACTATTACTATTACTATTATTACTATTATCTTTATTATTATTTGATTGATTTAGTTTTATTTTTGCATCTTTTTTTCCTTTCTTATTAAACTGTCCTTATCTGAGTCCATGAGTTATTGCACTTTACCCTTTTTTCTGTTCTCCCCCTCCATCCCACTGAGGGGGAGTGAATGAATTACTGTGTGGTGCATAGCTGCCTTCTCAGTTAAACCACAACACTGTCTTAGATACTGCAAGCATGAACATTCAAATCACCTATGTGGTTTCCAAGATTTTGAAAGTAAAATAAACTTATAATGGTAAATCATGCTTCCCAAAAAACTGTTATCTAGAAACTGCAGATGAATTAGGTAGTATTGGCTGAGTAAGATCTACATCCTGAATATTATATTATTTACTGTGTTTCACTTCAAAAACTGCAATCTCTTTGAAACTATTGCTATGTGTGTTTATGCATGTGAATTTAACAAAAAGCATATGATCAAAAGTCAGAAGTATTCACACTTAATGAAACTCAGTGGATCTCTAAAGGTCTTGCAGATTCTGCTCCCACCTTGATGTCTTCTACTATTTCTCTCTAATCCTTCTTCAACTTCATCCAAGCTAGATAGTTCATAACAACTCAATGACTCAGTTGATTTTCTCCTTTCAGTTGTCTTACCCTTAAGCAGTCTTTAATTTGATTTAATTTCAGATATTCAAGTTCACTTCCAAAGGCCTCAACTGATTTATTATTTTAGTGCTGCTAACAATGACTCTGTACTCAGGAATGATACATGGAAAACAATAAAATGTATGTTAGTTTCTTAGGGTAGTAAGTACTTTCTGTACTTTTAAAAAGATGGTCCATCTGGCAGGCAGCAGAAACCTTTTTTTTTTTTTTTTTCTGGAGGAGACACTACTTTTTTTTTTTTTAATTATTATTATTTTATTACCTGCTGATGACCACATTCACACTGCTTTAAAGAATATTAATTTCCCATAAAACGTCATTTGGGTGTAGCGTACTAACATATATACTTTTATATTGCATCCTCAAGGATCCTCATTTATACTTTTATACTGCATCCTCAAGGAAGGACAAAATGACACAAAAAATGTAGCTCTTTCAGAGATATGTACTTCATATTTGTATAGGAAAAGGGCAGTCATGTCCCACTCCAAACTGATGCTTTCCCATCTGCTGTTTCTCATCAAGTTTGTGGGATCTAATCAACTAATCCAAATACTTTAACTTTGAGACATTTAGCCTATTGAAAATTGTTCAATGGCTTTCAAAAAAGCCATTGCTGTTGAGCAAGACAAAAGGACTGTTTAAACAAAAGGAAAAAAAAATGCAAAATTATTCTACACTTTTATGTAGAACATCTTTACTATGAAGATCATTTTAAAAATGAATTCAATACTTGAATGTCTTCCTGTTTTTAAATGCCATTCTGTATTCCATGTCCTTTGAGTATATAAAAAATGTTCAGTTTGTTTCACACTAGTTTATAGATACACCTGGGAGAACAATATGGGTGTATCTGTATCTATATGCCTCTCTATATTGCTTTACTTATCCACAGCTCTTAAAACCCATTGTCAGGCCTGGAAAGACTTTGCTTTGTGTACTTGGAAAAGCTATGAAGAGCATGAGAAATCACTAATAGGTGTCAGAATTCAAAGCCTAGTTTGAAGAAACTAAAGAGATCCATATATTTGATGATGGATTAAGTTTTCACTAGTATAACTACCAAATGGTTCAGTTTTACTCTGACTTTAATTGAATATGCTTCAAATCTCTGTCCTTTCAAATATTTTGAAACTTTCTTCACAGGAAGACACATTAGCTTCACTACAGCCTGTACCTTGTCAAACTGCAGACAAGATGCACATGAAAGAAATCAAACCACTAATATTCAGTTTGTGTTTTGTTTTTCTTTTTTGTTGTTGTTCTTCTCTCACTCTTAACTGCACATTTTCTGTGTACCTCACAGCTCCCTAGGGAGAGGGAACTGATTGCAAAGGCAGTGATAGGCAAGTACTTTGTTTTGAGTTTTGTTTTTCTTTCTTTTTTTTTTTTTTTTTTTACCTAGAAAATTTCTGTTGTTTTTCACTAATCTATAAGCAGTTATACTTCCCAGATAATTTTGACATTGCGTTTTACACTAGTTCATGACTTTGGTTTCACAAACTACTATTAACTTCATTAAATCTTTCTGGAGTAGGAGAGAACTTTTTGGTAACAGTCTCAAATGAATAAAGCTCATAGTCATACTGTTTTGATGAGCAAATGAACCCCAGCTGAAATCAGAATGTTCTCTTGTAAATGGCATGCATAAACTCTTGCAAATTCAGGGTGTGTGAGCACTAGTGACTTTAACAAGCCCAGGAACAGCAGGAGATTCCCCAGTATCTCTCCATGAGTTGGAATAATCACACAGTGTTCATTTTTAGTAGCTGAATTTTCTAAATAGAAGATGTTTTGGTTATTAGAACTTGAGTTTAAAGTACAGAGTCACTGTAAGACCATCATAAACAGCTAAAAGTACTCCACATGACCTAGAAATACAAGTGAGATGAATTATCTAAGCTATCAGTGAAGTACCACCATTAAATATCAGCTTAAAAAACAAAACAAAACAAAACAAACAAAACAACAACAAAAAAACAGTTCATAAAAGGCAATGTTCTTCATCAAAGGCTTAAACTGAATAAAATAATTATTCCTGTTTGTCCTTCAGTTGGCATTAACTTAACACAGTCCTACTGTTCTCTTCCCTGTGAAAATAAGAAAAACCTTCGTGTAGAATGACACCAATTAAATAATAAATGAATTCTGCAGTTGAATCTTAATTATCTCATCTTTCTGCTGGATACTGCTGACAGCAATGAGAATCAAGTCTAAATATGCAGGTGATCACTATTGTCTTATTGAAGAAAATATCACAAGCTCATGTCCTATTTTCCTCCTTGTTCCTTTGCCTTCTTCTTTCCAGTCTCTGCCCATCCCAGTAAACGTCTCCTCCCTGGCAGTCACCAGTCTTGACTGCTTCCACATGTCCATATGTGGGTGCAAAACCATAAAGTGGAAGAAAAGAAGTCAAAGCTATTAGGAGTCAATAGCTTTGATTTGGGAAAAAACAGTAAAACTCCAGTATATGAACAATATATGAACAATGTATAAAGCACCCTTTACAACACTGCCTTGGTCACCCATTTTCATAACAAATTTCTTGTTGATATTTTGTATCCTCCTTTCTTAGTACTGCCTTGTTTAACTTCTCACTTGCCCAAGGCAATGGTTATATTGTTGTTTTTTTTTTGTTTCCCCCCTCCGACCTTCATAGTAAAGGTGTTTAATCATAAAGAAATACATTTTTTTTTTCCAACCTTCCTCCAATTTGACTTTAAAATAATTTTAATTAAAGAGAACAAATGCTCCAGAGAGACAGATACACATAAAGGAAAGCTCCTTGACTGTGCTGTCTCTTTTAGTTCATCAGTAGATGGAAGCAGAGAAACTCTTCCACCATGATCCGCAGATGAGTGAGTTGTTTAGTTTTCCTGTTAAGCAAATACTTACAAAAAAAAAATTAAATGACTAAGAAATATTTATACACTACATTTTCATTTTATTTCTTATCTCATAAAAACTTACATGGGATTGCACAGAAGAAAAGGTACTTTTTTATTTGCACAGAAATAGTTTCTTCTACAGTGTACTCAATATCATTATTACTTTTTATTCTATTGAACAATTATCAATAGTTCATTATTTATCACTACATGTACTTCAGAGTACCATAAGTAAATCACAAAGCATATATGAGATATTACTAGATGGCATTAATAAGTTCAAATGTGCTTGTGTAGTGTTCTTATCAGTTATGTGGAGTTAAACTAAATTCTACTTCGTAGGGCATTCATTCAGTCAGCACACAAATATATACTGTATCTTCATGTCCAAATGGAAAAACAAAACAACAACAAAAACAAAACATACAAAATAAGAAAAACTTTGCAGGATATCTGTAACACTAAAAGTCAACCTCTAACAGACTAAAGGCTTGACCTACAGCCTACTGAAATCCAATGAAAACTTGCAGTGAATCCAAAGAAATCCAAATAAATCAGGCTCTTGTCAAGAAATGAATTCCAAAGGTAGGTTTCCTCATGCTACACTCCTTATTTTCTTTCAGAAATAAAAATAAAAATACAAAGAAAAGTCTGCATTTATTGCAATTGTGTTATTAAGGAATTTGTACATACCAATTGATAGACTGAACATGCTGGTGTAATAAAAAGCACTGAGTATTAGCCTCTTCCTTTCAGAGTAACATTATTCATTCAGTTTTCTGAAAGATAAAATCTAAGGCAAACTTGTCTCAAAATATTAACTATATTGTAGGTTAATAGCATCCTCTGTTTTATTTTTCTTGCTCCATCTAGAAATACATGCTTCTAATGCAAGCTTTTAACCGCTTGATACTTGGATTTGATGTCAGTATGGCATTAAGATAAATAAGGAAAATCTTCACCCCTGTTGGAGCTGTTATTCTTGCCCATCTGGAAAGAGAGTAAACAATATATAAGTACACAGATTTATAGAATTAAAGCCCTTTTTGAAAGCAGAAGAGCTAAAAACTTCAGTTTGTTTAACAGAAACTCAGACTTTGCACAATGCAAAATATGGAGAAAGAAACTCAAGGATCTCATGTTGCTTTGATAAGCAGTGAATCAGTGCTGTAAATTATGTTAACTCTAATATATTGTGCATCACTGAGAGGACAGAGCCCTACATTCTGGGAAGACATGAATAGTTGTGCTAGAGGAATTTCACTGCCCATTCACTTATTTCAAGACATAACATTATCTGTAGGGCTAAGTCATAACTACCTAATTATCTAAGGTTTTTATGCTTTAGTGTAGTTTCTTAGCACAATCTGTATAATACCTTATTCATTTCATTAATAAAGTTTCCAGTGGATAAAAATACTGATTAAGTTTTAAAAGGCACTGTCTAGCAGTATGAAAATATGGAATGAAAATGAATGAATACTTCAATTTAAAAAAAAAAAAAATTAGACAATTGTTTACACTGTCTGTTGGTTTGTGCATTATTGTTTATTTTGATAATGTGAAGCTAGTATAAATGTTTTCTCTGAATATCAGCCAAACAAACAAACAAACAAAAAAACAATATTTCCTTTATTTTCTAAAATTGATTCACTGAGTAATAATAAGAGCAAAAGAACTGTACAACTGTTTTATGTTTTCATGCCTACATTCATGCTGTCAACTGACAAGAGGTTTAAGTACTTCTTACTTGTCTTCTTACTATTTAAGGAATCTGGATTGATACTTGAACTTGGACTACAGTACAGCATCCAGCATGATGTACTTTCCATCCAAAGACTTCTGTTGGTACAACAGAAGAGGGAAAATAATACATTTTCCTAATTCACCCTAAGACAGTAGCTTGCACATCCTGCATCCTAGATGACTTCTGAAGTGAGCAGAAAGTGAGGCTGCCTGTAGATTCTCAAGTACTTGGGCATATAATCATAGATGTTATTCACATATTTCCACTGAAAGTGTGCTAAACAAAGTAAACAAAGCCACATAGACATTTCAAAAAGAGAACATAAAATACAAACAAACTGTATGAGGTTTTGTGATCAGCAATTTTTCCAAGCTTATTTTCAGAAATATGGTTCTTGAATCACAATGAATGACCCTTATGCTTGTTTTTCCAAGCTTATTTTCAGAAATATGATTCTTGAATCACAATGAATAGCCATTATGCCTGTTGGAAATAAGTGTTTTTTTTCTCTGTGATTTTATCCACTGATTGTTGATAATAAATCAATGGTAAGAACTTTGATTTCTTCTTAGGGTGGAGTCACAATCTCTAGAAGCATTTAAGAGATGTGTGGATGATTGACAAATGTGTGATGTGGTGATTAGGGACATGGTTTAGTGGTGGGCTTCGCAGTGTTAGATTGATAGTCAGACTTGGTGATCTGAAGGGTATTTTCCAACCTAAATGATTCTATTTTTCTATGATATTCTTCTCTACTTATCTAAAGGATAACACAATAATGTATTTTTGATGACGTTAGAACTGGTTTCTGAAAAACTTTTGGTCTTAGAATCTTCTTCATATGAGTACTGAACAAAATAGTACTTTCAGTCCAGGGGAAGGCAAGGGTAGGCAAGGCAAGGAGATTATTGTGAATTTTTGCTTCTATTCACTTGCATACTGAAGGGAAAATTCAAATTGTAACTGCTCAGCAATGGTAACATGTAACAGAGAAATTACATCGTGTGGCAGGCAAGAAAGGCTACCTGCCGAGTGGGTTAAAGTGGAAGGAAGTAGGAATTCCAGGGACACAACAACTCCAGGTATGGAAGCAAAATTTTTTTCTGAAAATAAATTCTCCATTGAATGTGAGTGCTCAGGACCATTTCTGTTTTTTGAATTCTCCTTACAGATTATAAACTCATAAACTAAATTCCCTTTCAATAATGCTACCCGCTCGATACTTTGTCAAATGAGCTCAAAGTTCTTTATATATCAGAATGCAAAGTTATTGAGTACAGGTTTAAAGAAAACACATATGGCATGAAGCAGGAACTGGGCTAATTAACCCAAGCAAGTGAAAAGGAAACAGCTGGAGAAACAAAAATAGCATGAGTATTGTTCTTTGGGAAAATGGGGTTCAAACCAGTTGGATAAAGGAAGTCATAGACTTCCAATTTCCATTAAGATGATCCACAAAGCTGCATCAGTAAACAAAAGTAGGTTTCCTCATCCTTATTTCTGTGAAACAAGAGTAAAATTTTATGTTGTTATTTTCATTAACACTATTTTTCAAATTCAATTTGAGTTCCTGGATAGTTAAGTGATGACTGAAAAATCCAATTTTGATGATGAGCAAAAACGTAAAGAAAAGGTAATATTAATCCACAATAGAACCACAAATGTAGCTGCTGCAAAAGAAAATTAGTAATTTCAACAAGTAGTTTCTAGTAAGTATTGAAAATTTAGAAACTTACAAAATTCTGCCTTCTATACATGATTAAATATTTTTAAATTTGTGATAAACATGTTACTTTGGTAGTAAGTTCAAAATGTCCGAGACTTTTTCTTCAGCTTTAAGAACATTTTAACCTACAAAACCTGTAGTGAAACCTGTTGAATTATTTAAATGTCAAGATCAAGTAGATCAAGTACTTTGTTGATGTTTTTAATACAGCTATTCATATAGGTTGTTGTTCCTTCCATTTGCTTCTCACATGTAAATAAACAAATGTATTCAATTTTGCATATCTACGTGATGTAAATACTGTAAATAATGTACATGTACACATGACTAAACACTTTCAATATGTATAAAAGTTGCCTAGAGACTTCTGGGATTCAATTACCTTTTTACTACTTTTACATTTTAAGTATCATTGAATATTGATATCAAAGATGTGCCACAATGTTTTACTTATATAAACTAATAAAAACACTTAACATCTGCTTTTTTGTTCTATTCCTTAAGAACCAAAGTACCTCGTTCTATTCCTTAAGCATCTTAAGTACCAAACTGGTGAGAACCTAAACCTACCCTGTTCCAATTTACAGCTTTTTGATTTAACTATTAACTCCATTTACTGATTAAATATTTGAGAGAGGTAATGCCAAATATTTTCAGTAGATATTTTTCTATGATTGAATACATTATCCTTCTAAGAAAACAATTGTCTTCTGAAATGACCTCAAGGAAAATAAACTTATTTATTTAATTTTCAAACCCTTCTTCCTTTGAAGGGTTTGGTTTCTTATGTCTTGTTCTTGTTTGTAAAATATCTTCCATCACTATCTGGATGCATATAATTTGTCATTTCCTTTTGCTTCAACTCTGGCTGTATTAGTAATGTTCTGATTTGTTGTAAAAAAAAAAAAAAAAAAAAAAAAAAACAACTTTCTGCACTGGCCAGTTGAATTCACTACATTTTCACTACATTTGTTCTTTCAACCTGCTTCTTATTTTGTTGCTTTGTTTTCAAGAAAGTCTTCCCTGTCAGGATAGGGGAAAGAAAAAAAGGGGAATTCACTGCCAGAATTATTTAAGCATAATAAAGAGCAAACCAATATCTTTCCTCATCTGCAAAATAATAATTTTAAGCAGAAGCTCCTCTTTATTACACATGTGAACAGCTATATGAATTATTAAATTAATTCAAAATAGTGACAGGAGCACTCAGTGAGGTCTTCCAACATTTTCTAAATCAATGTTCCTTAAATTAATGAAATCTGGACATTAAAAATAAACAAGCAAAATTCAAGCCAACAACAACAACAAAATATCAGTGATATTTTTTGAAAATATTAATTGTCTTTGGGACTTAGGAGTAGCAGGAAAATATGAATCATATTATATATATATAGCACAACTAATAGAATACTTTCCAAATGGCCAAATGGATATTTTTGTTTGCTTTTATATATATATATAATATATATATAATTATTGTTATTTTTCTAATTTTAATAATTAGAAAAAAAAACAAACAACTACAAATGTTATACAATTTAGTATTTTCTCTCTGATTCTTTTTCTTGCCTACAAATACAACTAGAAAAATTCTATTTTATATCTATTACAATTTCCTTGCTACATCTCTTATATATATATATATATATATATATATATATATATTGTTTTTTTTTTTTTGGGGGGGGGGGGGAGGGGAGGAGAAGGCAGGGCATTTTCTTTTTTCTTGCAAAATGAAGAGCTCGATAAGAATCTTTTTCCCAACAGTTCCTTATGAATGGCTTATGAAGGTTTTGGAATGTAGATCAAGTGAAATTGATGTGTTGTGGAAGGCCTGAGGCCTGACCAAATTAACAGCACAGCTGGATATTTTACATGTTCTAAGAACACTGGATGACACATTGCATATGCACTATATCTTGATTCCCCCCTGGTAGGGCATGCAAAAACTCTGCAGCTTTTCACTGGATGCTTTCCAAGTTCAGAAGTATGCTGGGGAGAGTCTAGTGGCACTGACAGAGACGAGCATTTCTGGTTAGAAAAGCTACACAAGGTAGAGCTAATGTTTAAAAAGTCCAAATGACTCCCTTCCTCCTTCTTTCCCTCCTTCTTTCCCTCCTTCTTTCCCTCTTCCTTCTCTCCTTCCTTCTCTCCTTCCTTCTCGCCCTCCTTCCCTCCTTCCTTCCTTCCCAGCACAGTTAATGAATATTCAGAATAAAACACTGCTGAAATAGAAGCATTTACAGAAAGGGGTGAGGTAATGTTATGAACCTTTAGCTTGAAATATGCACACTCTGTAAATCAGATAATCAGTTCAATCTCCTGTTGTAAATTACCATTGTATTATGTCCTGATGTTAAGAAATTCTTTCATACGGGAAGGAAATACAAGAACTCTATACAGACTAAATATCCTACAGGTGTTTTTTTTTGTTTGTTTGTTTGTTTGTTTTTTTCTGATGATATGTTTTTTCTTTAAGTATTTGCTCTCCATATTTCTGATAATTTTTGAAATATTTTTAAATATTTTGCACATATTTACACCATCGGATGGTTTCATGGAGCAGTATCAGTCCTCTTTACTTCAAACGTTGCTTTTTCTATATGGCCCTGATGACATGCATACAATGGTCCCGAGGGTATTAGCTGATGTAGTTGTCAAGACATTCTCCATCATATTTCAAAAATCATGGTAGTCACATGAAGTCTCCAGTGACTGGAAAAATGGAAACATCACTCCCATTTTTAAACAGGGTAGAAAGGAAGACCCTGGGAACTACAGACAGGTGAGCCTCACCTCTGTGCTTGGCAAGATCATGGAACGAATCCTCTTGGAGGCAATGGTAAGGCACATGCAGGACAAGGAGGTGATCTGGGACAGCCAGCATGGCTTCACCAAGGGCAAATCATGCCTGACGAATCTGGTGGCCTTCTATGATGGAGTAACTGAATCAGTCAAGAAGGGAACATCAACCAATGTCATCTACCTGGAATACTGTAAGGCCTTTGACAAGGTCCCACATGACATTCTCATCTCTAAATTGGAAAATATGGATTTGATGGGTGGACCATCCAGTGAACAAGTAATTGGCTTGAAGATTGCACACACCCAAAGAGTAGTGGTCAATGGTTTTATATCCAGGTGGAGACTGGTGACGAGCGGTATCCCTCAGGGGTCTGTCTTGGGACTAGTGCTTTTCAGTATCTTCATCAATGACATAGATGATGGGTTTGAGTGCACCCTCTGCATGTTTGCAGATGACACCAAGCTGAGTGGTACGGTTCATACCAAAGAAGGAAGAGATGCCATTCAAAGGAACCTGGACAGGCTGGAAAAGTGGGCCCATGTGAACTTAATGAACTTCAACAAGTCCAAGTACAAGGTGCTGCACCTTGGTTGAGGTAACCCCAGACAGGAGTATAGTCTGGGAGAAGAATTCATTGAGAGCAGCCCTGCAAAGAAATACTTGGAGGTTCTGCTGAATGAAAGGCTCAACATGAGCCAGCAGTGCATACTTGCAGCCCAGAAGGCCAGCTGCATCCTAGGCTGCATCAAGAGAGGAGTGACTAGCAGGTTGAAGGAGGTTCCACTGCATCCAGGTTTAGGCCCCCAGCAGAAGAAGGATGTGGACCTGTTAGATAAAATGCAGAGGAGAGCCACAAAGATGATTAGAGGGCTGGAGCACCTCTCCTCTAAAGAAAGGCTGAGAGAACTGGGCATGTTCAGCCTGGAGAAGAGAAGGTTCTGGGGAGACCTCATTGCAGCTTTTCATTACTTAAAGGGGTCTTATAAAAAAGATTGAGAAGGACTCTACTCAGGTAGATAATGATAGGACAAGTGGGAATGGTCTTAAACTGAAAGATAGATGTAGACTAGACATTAGGAGGAAAATCTTCACTGTAAGGGTAGTGAGGCATTGGAACAGGTTGCAAAAGAAACTATGGATGGTCCATCCCTGGAAGTGTTCAAGGCCAGGCTGAATGAGGACTTGGCCAACCTGATATATTGGGTGGTAGTCTATGGCAGGGGTGGGTTGTAGTTAGATGATCTTTAAGCTCCTTTCCAACCTGAGCCATTCTATGATTCTATGATTCTATTTGGTCTTTTTTATTAGAAATATAAGGCAAAGACTTCGCTTAAATGACATAGTAGCAGAGCTCTTCAAACTGATTTCTAGATGTAGAGATGGCAAAGATAAATAACTGGAACAATCACAGAATCACAGAATCACAGAATTTCTAGGTTGGAAGAGACCTCAAGATCATCGAGTCCAACCTCTAACCTAACACTAACAGTCCCCACTAAACCATATCCCTAAGCTCTACATCTAAATGTCTTTTGAAGACTTCCAGGGATGGTGACTCCACCACCTCCCTGGGCAGCCTGTTCCAATGTCTAACAACCCTTTCAGTAAAGAAGTTCTTCCTAACATCTAACCTAAAACTCCCCTGGCGCAACTTTAGCCCATTCCCCCTCGTCCTGTCACCAGGCACGTGGGAGAACAGGCCAACCCCCACCTCGCTACAGCCTCCTTTAAGGTATCTGTAGAGAGAGATAAGGTCCCCCCTGAGCCTCCTTTTCTCCAGGCTGAACAAGCCCAGCTCCTTCAGCCGCTCCTCGTAGGACTTGTTCTCCAGGCCCCTCACCAGCTTCGTCGCCCTTCTCTGGACCCGCTCAAGCACCTCGATGTCCTTCTTGTAGCGAGGGGCCCAAAACTGAACATAGTATTCGAGGTGCGGCCTCACCAGAGCCGAGTACAGGGGGACGATCACCTCCCTAGCCCTGCTGGTCACACTGTTTCTGATACAAGCCAGGATGCCGTTGGCCTTCTTGGCCACCTGAGCACACTGCTGGCTCATATTCAGCCGACTATCCACCATCACTCCCAGGTCCTTCTCTGCCTGGCAGCTCTCCAACCACTCATCTCCCAGCCTGTAGCTCTGCTTGGGGTTGTTGTGCCCCAAGTGCAGGACCCGGCACTTGGCCTTGTTGAACTTCATGCAGTTGACCTCAGCCCATCGGTCCAGCCTATCCAGATCCTCCTGCAGAGCCTTCCTACCCTCGAGCAGATCAACACACGCACCTAACTTGGTGTCATCTGCGAACTTACTGAGGGTGCACTCAATGCCCTCGTCCAGGTCATTGATGAAGATATTAAAGAGGACCGGCCCCAGCCCCAGCAATATAACAATATAAAAATAATCATGGATTGAAGATAATATATCAGTACAAACTCAAAACACTAGTCTTCCTGTTCAGAAGCAATAAGTATTTTTGTATTAATTAATCAAAATACTTTCAATATCTTTCAATATCTTTCAATAAATATTAAAATTAAGAGAAATAACCTTTTACTATTATTATTATTTTTTCCCTGGTTTATGTTTTTGCTTTTGTTTTCTTTCAGGATTCAGAAGAAATATCTTATACTACTTCTGCTTTTGATGTTTTTATTGAATTTTTAATAATTCTTATAGCCTTACAGTTTGCCTTGACAATAAAGAAGAAGTCAATGTAGTGGAAATTGACTATATTATAAACACTATGCTCTAGCAATAAAGTTAACAGAAAACAGATAATCCTTTCTCTGTCAATATCAATCTAATATCAATGGACATTACAATGTCTCTGCTGCAAATGTTGGCCCCACCTAAAACCCAGAGAAGATAAACCTTTCTGCCATTCACTTGTGCTTCTCTAAAAGGGAGAACCTAAATA
Organism: Anas acuta; assembly: GCF_963932015.1. Taxonomy (NCBI): domain Eukaryota; kingdom Metazoa; phylum Chordata; class Aves; order Anseriformes; family Anatidae; genus Anas; species Anas acuta. Next base: position 19,965,688 of record NC_088982.1, read on the forward strand.
TAATCACCAGTGTCTGAAGCACTCTACACACTTAAAACAGAATAATAAATAATGTTAAAAAGAGAGCAATGCAAGCAAAGTCTTCAACCTTTCAGAACTTCTGAGAGTTTCTAAGTACCTCTGGAAACTCATTAGACCCTTTTATACACACTTAGACTCCCTCTGGTCTTCTCTCAAAGCCTCTTGTTTAATATTACTTTAATATACCTTCTTATACAGATTCTTATAGCTGTAGAGTTCATTGCTGACACTTTTAAAATGTCCAAAACAAACCTGCCACCATGAAATAAAAACTGAGGGCTAATTAAACTATTTCCAGATCATATGACTTTATCACAGAGGTTATTTTTTCATTACAAAAATCTTGATCAGAATCAGACTTCAATTGAAATATCTTTTATATTATATGGAATTAAGAGAATAGCATCATTTAATAGCTATCTGAGAAGGATTTCTAAGGATACTTTTTTTTTTTTTTTTTTTCCTTCTCTCACACAGTGGCATTATCACATAACCCCAAGATATATTTAGTTATCTAGAATAATTTTTAGGATTTTCTATTAGAATTGCATCTGTTAGAGGTTAAGTTTATTAATACTCAAGTCATCAGCTTAAGTTTGGATTCTGTAGAATAAAAATCAAAGTTTTAGCTAGACTTCATATGTTAAAATGTATTGCTTTCTTTTAAGTTATGTGAGGTATTGGTAAAACTAACTAGTTACTTTCCAGTGAATCCTGCAATTTGCTAAAGTATTTTCAGATCTGTGAGACGATCCAAAGATAAATATTTGGATAAGTATCAAATTGGCATTTGCATTTGTCTGCTGTAAACAGACACATATGTGCAGAAACATAAATATAGAAGCAGAACTTTCACTCTCTTACTTGCATAAGCATACTTAGTAGAATCTGTAATTGGTAAGAGAAAGAAAAGAAACTGCAGTATGCCAAAATACATTTCAGTCCTTCAAGTTGTTAGGGAGTGTAATTAATTTTATCATTCGTTGAATAATAAGATATAAGTAAACATGTTAAAATATGTGTTAGCACTATATAATTGTACTGTAAAATGTGTATAAGGAATTTCTATATTTCAGTTGAAGACTTCAGAGCAGAGGAAATTAAATGACATCAAAGTTTCTCTAAGGTTCATCAAATTGCTAATTTAAGTTAGAAGATATGTCTGTCACTTGTATTTGTTTCATATAATACTCTAGAAATTTTATTCTATTTACTTGATGCCTATCTACTGAGGATTGATTAGAATAGACTTAATCAAGGCATATAACTTACACTCACATTTAAATTCCTAATGACTTAACATTCCTAAAGTATGATATCGATTTACTAGCTTAAAAATTGGGATGTATATGTCAAGTGCCATTTGAAATACTCAACAATATTCAAACAGCTTCATGAGACTATCATAAGATTTGCAGGGTACACAGGATTTGCAGGGACCCACGTACCTCTGGCTTAACAGCAGGAGGACTGGTAACATGCCCTGTTGCATTTCAAGAGGCATTAGTGACCTATGCTAAAGCAACTGAATCAAGTCTAGAGTGTCTGAATTCGTCTATAATTAAAGAAGAGAGAAAAGTGCCTTCAAAAGTCTCAAGGGAAAATTTCTCCTCTTAATTTAGTTGCCAAATCTTAGCTGTCTACTTTTCCTTTTGGAAGTACTCAAATAAACGTATTTATATTTACTGACTGCACTGGAACTGAGAAAATCTGTAGACATAAATTAAAATATGGGAAAAGCAGAGTGGATCTCAACCTATGCATTTCTGAAGGAGGATCCTATCTCTCCATTTTTTTGTTGTGCTACTTATCATCTCCAATTGCAAAATAAGTGGATGTGCTTTTAGCTTTCTCAATAACGTTTCCTCAAAAGAAGATATTTTCAAGTCTTTGACCAGGAATTTTCTTTAGTCCCTTTGATATTATGTATATGAGAAAATCACTAAAGAAATGTAAATGACAATAAACTGATAGTAAATTTTAAAAAAGAAACAAAAACAAACAAACAAAAACAAATTCTCATATATATGTAGATATATATAAAATGCAGTAAAGTTTTTTTTTGTTTGCTTGTTTTTTTCACTTCCTTCTATTTAGTCTCTATGTGTACTGTCCATCCTGAATTCAGTTTGTCTGACCTTACTAAACTCAAATAATTGCATAAAACATTTCTTTGATTTCAGTACAGTTACTTGTGGATTAAAATTCTCCTCAGTGTGGATAAAAGAGTGATAGAGCAACCTGACATTGTTAAGAAGTACGCTATGATTCTCAACACTGTATGAGTGCTTTTCTTACAACCTTTGGGAAACAACTTCTGTTTTTTTGAAGAGGGCAAAATCCTACATTGTACTATGTGCTTTAAGCTAGACAGTTCTATATTATGCATAATAATTTGATTAAATAATGTGAACTTGCAATTAAAGAAAAGCAAGTATTCAAGTATTCTGTTTTGGCTTAAGGATACTCTCAGGGTATGTCTGTATTAATTTGTACTAAGAAACAGAACAGTTTAGCAGATGTGAACTTATTTCTAATAAACAAACTAGCTTTTGACACAAGGTAAAACATTTAGAGGTTCCCATAAAAATTGACATCATTTTGCAATCTGGCATTGTCATATCCATGTATGGCCAAATTTTCAAAGGGATTTAGTAATCTAAATATACAGAGAACCAGTCAAATCCCATTCAAAGTCTTAACCCTCAGTATTATCTGGGAGGAACTAAGTATATATATATATATGAGCTAAGAGTTTAAAAGCCCTTGTGCTTCTGGGTCTACATAATTGCAAGGGTGAGGTTGTTACTCATTTATGCACTTTTAAAATTTCACTGGAGGCCTATCTGAACCTATATAAAGACCTTTGAAAACTAGGCTCTTAGGAGGCTAGGTAAATGCCCGTATCTCTTGTATTATGTATTATGTTCTGAATACAGACAAAGGTGAGAAGTAATTCACCTAATTTAATTCTCAAAGTTACAAATCTAAACCCAGCATATCATTCAGGCCAACTTTTTACTCAAAGGGAAGAGACAGAAAGAGATGACTTCTCATCCTACCTTAAAACTAACATTTAAGGAAGATAGGACAAATCATCCTCAAGGGATGCCTATCTCCTTTCTTCTTAACAGATGAAGGGATTTAGTCACATGACTTAAATGACACGCTTAATTTCTGGACAAGGAAAGATTATATGAACACTGTCTTTAATTCTCTAGGCTACTTCTTCAGAAGTTTTTGTTCTTTTTCTTCACGTTCCTTTCCCAAAGAGACTGCTCTGGTACATCCATTGTTGCATAAGCACTAATTCTCTAAGGTATTGTAATTTCTTACTGTGATCTTAGAAATACTTTATGTTATGTTTAACTGACTACGTAATAAGCCATAGAAGATAAATTTGCCTCATTTTTTCACCTACCTTATCTTGCTGCCTATTGACTAACTACTCTGGCATCCTATATTTTTAGAAGTATAGGAGGGTCTGGGAAAGACTTTTTTTTTTTTTTTTTAAATTGTTTCCATTGTTTCCTGTAAATTCCTGTAGACAGGTGAACCAACAATACAGAAAAATCTCACTATGTGTCTACTCTGACAGAAAACTCTTTGCTTAATATTTAAAATCTGAAAATGTGACAATTTTTTTTTCATGCTTTGACAAGGTGTTTTGTTTGTTTGCTTGTTTAATTTTAAACAAACTGACCCATGACTTTTAAGCTTCTATAAGATATTTAACCTCAGAGGTTAATCTCTTCAATATGTTCTTAGTATTGTTTATATATTCATTGTTACTACTCAGAAGTATTTGCCAATGTAGAACAACAAATTCTTAAAAATAATAAAGAAAAATAAAAGATTGACAACAAGTCTGCCAACCTGTATCATATGTACTGCATTTGCATGTGTAGTACAAGCAGATATACACACAGAGGAACAATAGGTTTCCATGAAGTATAAAATATTTCTCAGTGAAATTATTTCTCAGTAAAATATTTCTCTGAGAAATACACTATAAATTCTAGAATTTGTTTCATTTCATGTGGTTTATTCTGTATTCAAGTGAAGTTTGACAGACAGAAAAGTTGAAAACCCTTTTTTTTTCAGCCTTTATTTAAGCCAAATATACTTATGAAAATTTATATATTCATTAAATATTTTTGTTCAAGAAAAAAAAAAATCCTATCCCAGAAGAAGCAGTTCTTACAGCAGCAGAATTTTTGGTCTGTAGACAAGATTTTTTTATTTTTTTTTTTAAATGTATACAGAACAAAGGTACCCTAAAAGTTCAAGATGCTAACAACTATCCTCATTTCTATTAACAGGAATATGAAAACCTGAAAATATTATCAGAGACAGAAAGTAAATTTAATCTTTTTTTTTTTTTTTTTTTTTTTTTTATCAATGAAATTGCAAAGATTTGGGACACTCAACTGTTTAACAATTTCAGTGTGAATTTTGATGTCTATAATCAAAATATTACATCCATTCTTATACTGCTTTATTATTTTCCTGGGATAAGGGGGAAGAGATCTGAATCCCAACTGCTGGCAGCTACAGGAATAACAGGAGGCTGTAAGTGATGTCTGAACAAGTAACAGTCCATGTAATGCATATCTATAGTTGACAGATGACTGGGTTACATGCAATTCTGGACCATCAGTCATGTCTTTTCTGCAGCACAGAAGACAGTGGTAAGTTATCACAGTCAGAGTCCCTGTTGAGAACATGTCAATGTTTTTCCATAATGCAATTCTACAGATATTAACATAGCTGACATAGTGAATGTCATTGCAGATATGTAAATCCATAAAAATAAGTTTAAAATAAGCATGATTAGCACATACTAATGAATCTGACAATTCCAAAAACTTAAAACTCTCCTTGTCAGTTTTGACAAGCGAGTACATGTTATCCTTATCGATTAAATGCCTCGTACCCAACAGAGGAAAAATCCAGATCATTCACTTCTGTCTGTAAATTTGATCAAGAATATTTCTTGTCTCATTTTGATCATAGAGATTCCTGCAGAGAACACAAATTTGACTGATCAATCTATATACTGCTTTAATGTTCTTTCATTTCAGCAGAGAAGAAGTTCCAAGAGGATCCAGGACATTATCAAAGGCATTCCAGAAATTAAAGACAAATTCCTTGGCAGATAGCTGTATTTTAAGACTAGTTCTAGTCCTCACTGATGGCTATCTCAGTTGAAAATTGTCAGTACCATACTAATTGGCAAAATATGCTAAAGTCCTGGGGTGATTGGGTGGGGAGGCCACAAGCAGAAAACCACACAGTTTATTTATTGAACGGGATGGATTAAGTGGATAGTGATTTCTGGTGCTTCCATCCTACACATCATATTCACCTCAGTCATGTTCCCTGCTCCTCTGGTCCAGTTTAGACCAGCAGTGTAAATGCACGGGCACAGGATACTCCTGCTAAATACAGAATATGCCCTAGTCCTGTCTGATAGCCTGGCCCTGTGTGAAACAGTTCCACCTTGTGCATCAACATGGTGTCCAAAATCCACATGAAGTATGCTGATCTCACCACAACTGGGCAATTGTCTTCTGTATTTATTACTTTGTAAACCAGATTATCAGCATAAAATGCTAATGGCCTTGCTAATTATGTAGGCCCAGGCCAAACTCTTTGACTCTTTTGTAGAGAACTACATCTAAGATTGATTAGCAGTTATCACTGTTCTCTCCAGGATTTCTGTCATCCACTGTTGCCCAGCTCCAAATGTGTTACAAAAGTGTGAAATTGACAAGAGGCACATAACACAGTTATTTTTGCTCTGGGCTACAGTATGAGGAAGACTTGTAGAGACTGTTCAGAATGTTTCCAAGTTAGAATATTTTCAAAAAGCAACCAAAAAGCAAAGTACTGAGCTTCTCCACTGCCTGAAAATATTAGCTTCCTGCTGCTGAGGAAAAGTCAAACTATATGTGATGATAGCTACTGCTGAGTATCTAGGTACCGTCTATCCTTTCTCCCAGTACTGGTAGAAAGATCCAGTTCTTTGTATCTCTTCTACTGATAACAAAAGTGATCAAGGTCTTCTTGAAGTGTTCAAGTTCCATAACATCTTATGGAAGTATCATTGTTTTATGTAAGTTTATTTATATGTAGTATAGAATTTCCTTTCTAAAGCAGTGAGGAAATGTAGCCTTGTGAAAACACAATTCCAAAGTAATATATATTAGAAATATTACAGAAAAAAAATATATATATATTTTTTTTGAATTAATTTTTCTGTCCTGTCCAGATTCTTTAATGTCCATATAAATATTCGTACAGGCATAAAAGTAAGAGTTCAAAAATAGTCAGAAATGCATGTGTGGGGGACCATTTCTTTCAGCACTAGTGCTGACTAAAGCAATAACAAAATCATGGAACAGCAGTCTGCAATCACAACAGTAACAGCAGCATTGCCATTAAGTCCTTACTGTCTCATTTGCTTCCCCCCTTTCTTGCTCATTACTGAAGCATTAGGTTTGAGATAATGTGGGCAGAAGTGCATTGCTGCCCTGTGGAGTCAGCTTGTGCATGTCTTTGTAGTTGAGCAGAATTCATCACAAGCAGAGAAGGCAAACTTGTCAGGGCAGACTAATGTAACTGAGCAGCTACTGTGACTGGCTGTATTGGAGATAAATACAGAGAAGAGGAGATTTTTAAGAGGCTTTCAAATACCTTCTGATGCTTATAGCACAGGACAAGCAATACAATTGCATGCAAGGCAGGGAAGATGCAACGTTCCTGCTTCTATTCTTTACTGTTCTTCTGCCTGTATTTTAATTTCTGTAATAAAATGTGACATCCTTTAAGCTGGGTAAAAGTTGCATTTCCTAGCTTCTTCTATACCCTCTAGAAATTGTTCTTATTTTACTACTACACTCAGCCTTCCCAGTCAGAACAATTAGTATAATTATCTCAGTTCACACCTCAGTTCACAGTGCAGACACTCCAGTTTAATGGGCTGAGACACAGATGAACTCAAACACAGTTCAAATTATCGTTCTCATAGTCTCTGTTCCAAAGTCACTGTTCCATGAAAACAGAATAGAATTTCTATTTTTCTATATTTTTTTTCCATTCTGTTTTCACGTTAAAACAGATTTATTTATTTATTTATTTATTTATTTATTTATTTATTTATTTATTTTCCCCCTTTTCTGCACTACCATCTGATTGCCTCACACTGTTCCTGGCGTCTCTCCCTCAGCGAAATTCTCAGCAGATCATCATCTTAAAGACTGAAAATAAATACCTCTGGGCTAAATCCTGCTCTGCTATGCAGATATGCCTATGTAAGTTTAAAGTCATTTAATTGATTTTCTGGTTAGAGAGGCATTGGAAATGGCTAAATAAGAGGCCAAATCTCTTTCAGCCTTTGGCTCCAGATGCTACTATTACTGATAAACCATTTCATAAGCTGCTTTCCTTTTTAGATATGTTGCTTGTAAACATGAATCTTGCCTTTAGAAAACTGTAATCAAATAAGTGCTCTTGCTGTCTAATATAAAACAGTGATAGCTGCACAACACAGTTAGTGTAATCTATTTCACAGTATGTCCTCTTTTAATCTTCTATTTGGTTCACAGAACCGACAGGTCAGAACACACAGCTGCTTTCTCTGACAGAAGAGTCTACTAAAAGTTCCCAAAGACAACTAAAATAATAATTAAACTATACACATTTTTTTTTTCAATTTTTTTTTTTTATTTTTTTTTCTGACCACCTCTCTGCACTTGAGATTAATTGTGAGTTTATGATAGAAATTTGAGACCACAAAACCCACTGTGTTTCTGAATTTCCTGATATATTGTAGGGTGGGGAAGATAATTTTAATGTGGAAACTCTTGTGTGCTTGCTCATCTGAAAGTGACAGGACTTCTACTTTTTTTACTTCTTATAATGGACAATTTAAAAATACATTTCTGAAGAGTCTGAAACTGCTTCAATCTATTATGAAATCTGCAGTAAATAAATAGTTTTAAGTTATTTTACCTTAATCTCTCAGCTGTAAAAAGCTGAAATCAGAACCCAGCTGACCTCCATGTTTTGCAAGCTCATAAAAAATAAACTTTCTCACTGTACTGTCTCCACCCTGAGCCCCAGTACCTGATTTTCAAGGCAACTAGTCTGTTTTGCAGTGAAACATATTCATGTTTCATATAAATATATGAAACATGAAACATGTGAAACAAGTGAAACATGTATGACAACGGCTAGGGCAATCATAAGTGGCTAAAAGTGTGAGTTCTAGATAGGTATAGGGCATATTTCTACATATGTACATAGATAAAATTGTCATAAGAAGCCATGAAAATTTTGTTGATATTTACCTGTTCATATACTCTGAGGAAACTCAGTACTACTGTTAAACACACTTAAATTATGTGACAAATAAAGGTATATAAGTTCAGATCTATGGATCAAACTATGGACCTATCCAAAAATGATAGGAGAAAAGACAAGTATATTCAACATTTTGATAAAAATTGTTAAGTTCAATATTGTGTTTGGCAACATAATGGTTGCGTTCTACTTTGACCTTTAATAGAAGCTATACTGATGAGTCTTCTGTTCTGAATTTGCTGTGCTGACTAGGAAATACATAGAAATGCCAGAGGAGCTACCCAGATTTGTTTTAGAATTGGCATTTGTCGTGATTCCGCTTGAGTGGGCAGCCGAGCTCCACCACAGCCGCTCTCTCACTCCCCCTCCTCAGGAATGGGGAGAAAATATGTGAAAAGGGCTCAAAGGTTGAGATAAGGACGAGAAAATCATGCAGTAATTATTGTAACGGGCAAAACAGACTCGGCATAAGGAGATAGTAAGATTTATTGCTCATTACTAACAAGCTAGAGAAGTGAGAAACAAAGGAAAGAAACCAAAAGCACCTTCCCCCCCCATTCACCCTCTTCCACCTCCTCCCCCCGAGCGGCGCAGGGGAACGGGGGAATGGGGGTTATGGTCAGTCTACAGCGCTTCTTCCCTGCCACTCCTTCTCGGTCACTCTTGTCCCCTGTGCTGTGTGGTCCCACCCGCAGGATACAGTCCTTGATGAACTGATCCAGCGTGGGCTTCCCACAGGCAGCAGCTCTTCCAGAGCTGCTCCAGATATGGGTCCGTACCATGGGGTCCATCCCTCAGGAGAAAACTGCTCCAACCTGGCTCCCCCACGGGCAGCAGCTCCTGCCAGGTCACCTGCTCCTGCGTGGTCTCCTCTCCACGGGCTACAGGTCCGGCCCGGAGTCTGCTCCGGCAGGGTTCTTCCACAGGCTGCAGCCTCCATCGGTGCAGGGCCACCTGCTCCACCATGGTCTCCTCCACAGGCTGCAGCGTGGAACCCTGCTCCACCGTGGTACTCCATGGGCTGCAGGGGCCATCCTGCTTCACCATGGTCCTCACCACAGGCCGCAGGGGACTTCTGCTCCGGCGCCTGGAGCACCTCTCCCCCTCCTTCTGCACTGACCTTGGCGCCTGCAAGGCCGTCCCTCACTCCCTTCACTCTCCCAGCTGCTGTGTGGTGCAGCGTTCTTTTCCCTGTCTTAAATATGCTCTCACAGAGGTGCAAAACAACATCGCTTATTGGCTCAGCTCTGGAAAACAATGGGGCCCTTACCAAACATGGGGCAGCTTCTAGATCCTTCTCACAGAAGCCACCCCTATGGCCCCCTGCTACCAAAACCTTGCCACCTAAACCCACTACAGCATTGTGTTCCACATACATGTAACTCAAGGATATAAAGTGTTATTATCAGGAAGCACTAACTGAATATGTAACAAAACAACAGGAAAACAAAAGGAAAAAAGTCATTTCATATTAATTCAGCTTTTAAAAGCTGATAGATATACAATCTCTATATTATTGCTGTATTGAATCCACAAAACCCTCAAATACTTCAGTTTCCCTAGATAACAATTACTTAAAAATCAAACCCACAAGAAGTCATCTTTTAACTTAGCTTTAAAAATGAAAAATAATTGTCATCATTACTGTATGTAAAATAAAATCCTCTTGCATCCAAACGTATGCAACTCTTTAGTGCTTTTAGTTAAACTTGCACTAAATTTGCTTTTCTTAGATAGAGGTAAAGAAACTAGGGTATCTTCCTCAGAGTCATTTACGGTAAAATGCCATTTTTTTTTCTTGATCTTAAATCAATGGAACTTCTCTCTCTCTTTCCTATTTATTATTATTATTGCAATGATAATATCAATATTGGTATCAATATTGATTTTTATTGACATCAGTATAGCTGGTTGATTGGCAGCTTGGTTGATTTGCAACAACTGAAATCCTCAGGTCTTCAGACAGAATATTACATGTTATTGTAGAAATAAGGATCGAGAAAATATTTTTATTGCAATTTCAATTTTTCTAGATACTCTCCTGGTCAAGCTGATATGACTCATTGAAATAAATTAGTTTCACTCAATTCCAGGAAATATACACAAAAAACTGTGAATTTTTATTAGTATTCCAATTTCTTTATGGTTGACCTTAATTTCTGCTTCATTTGAACTTCAGGAGTTCAAAAGCTCAATGACAACCTTTTTTAAATCCTGCAAGAACAGGTTTACGTGACTAATATTTTCATTAGTCTTTTTCATCTCAAAACTAAACCCTAAACAGTTCACACATTGTAGAATATACATTTCAAACTTTATATAAAGAAGTCTTTGGAAATTCTCAAGAATATTAGTTGAGTTGAACAGATATATCCCCAAAGTTAAATTTCATAACTTGATATTTAGGTATGCAGTGCTTACCTAGGGGGCATTAGGTCCCCTCCAGCAGAATTTTCTAATCCTCAGTAAAATTTGCTGTATCATTTTCCTTGTATGCTAAGCACAGAGCTTGACACAGGAGACAATGTCAAAGGCTTAACTACTGTCAAGGTAAGCAATGTCTACTGCTCTTTTCTCATAAACCAAGCCAGTAGAAATGTAGAAAACTATGTAGAAATAGAAAATGTAGAAAACTATAAGGTTGGTCAAGAATGATTTCCCTGCTGTAAGTCTGACTACTTCCAGTTTTGTTCTTGTTGTTCACATCTTGGAAAATACTTTCCAGGAGGATTTTCTCAATCATCTTAGGGGCTGCGGTGGGGCCTATGGTTTCCCAGATCTTCCTTCTTTCGCTTCCTGCAGATAGGAGTGACATTTCCAGATTTCAGGAACTTATCTTAATTGCTGTGACCATTCACAAATAGTTGAGAGTGGCCTTGCAATCACTCCCACCAGCTATTTCAGCGCTAGAGAGTACAACCCATTTGAAACTGTGGACTTACATATATGCACTTCGTTTAAACATTTTCTGCCCTAGTCCTCCTTCAGTGAGGGTACATTTTCCTTGCTGAAAACTCTCTCCCTGGCACCAGGGAACAGGAATGGATCTTTCTTCAGCTTGGAGGAGGTGATTTTTGAATATCAGCCAGCTCTCCTGGACTCCCTTTTTCTCCGGGGCAATACCATAGAGATCTTCCAAACATATATTTGAGTAGGTATAAGTCTACTCTCCTGAAATCCAGAGGTCTTTTTGGATCTTTGTCCAAAACTAAGTTCCCCAGAAGATCTGTCTCAGTTTACAATTAGTGTGGTACTATAGGAGTACATTCATAGCAAGGGAAAAATTCATTCTTCCTCAGTTAATTCCAGCAACTTAACTGCTAGAACACTTATGTAAGTTCTTTGACTCTGTAGTATTGCATTTGCCCAATTCAGGAACAGCTTGGAAGCTTTGCCTTTCAGCATAGGTCCTAGGAATCAAAGTTAGATATCCTACCTATTTATAAATGTACAGAATTGAAGGCATTATATTTCATCTTGGAATACATTGAATCCATTTTCCTACCTAGTTATTAGGAAATCCAGGAGGTGACTTTCTAATAGATGAACTTCAGAGAACCTCACAGACGCTTTTCAATATAGAACTAGAATCATCTGACACAATCAGAGAAGATCAAATTGAATTCAGGTGACTACAACTACAGTGGTTAATGCAATAAAAAGAAGAGCATTAATGCCTTTTGTATTCCAAATGGCTTCCCATGCTACTCACCTGTTGTTAAAAAGGAGAAACCAGCCTCAAGAAAAGTTAGAAACAGTTTTAGTACTTTGGCAAGAAGTCATAGCTGAGCATCCTACATCAAAATAAGTGCTTTCATAGATTAGAAGGATGGATTTAAAACTTTTATTCTCCCCTCATTATTTTCTTATTGGTTAGGATAAATAGTCAAGCATTTTTGGGACAGGATTTTTAGGATTCTGTATTTGTCTGTTAGCTCTCTGCTTTCATTAAAGTACCTAAACCATTTTTGGTAATTTGCTGTAGTGAAGAATTGTACTGAAATATAACATTTGCCTGGAAATTTAGCTGCTTTAATTATTTGGATCAGTTTCCAAACATTCATTTCATGTGTACATACATACAAATGTCATATTACACACACACACAAAAGGTTCAGTATTTATCCATCAGGAAACTAACATCTAATCTGTGTATCATTTATTGTTACAATAGGCTGACCTGTCAGAAAGTTATTAAAATGCTGTTCAGAATGCAAAGAATAAATGGTTCAAATGACCAATCCATTCACCCCTAAAAACAGAGTGTGCTTTAATGCTTCCCAGTACGTGGAGATCTCCCCCATTAATGTTCACGGTGTTGCCACACTATCCATTGTGTGCTGGTGCACACCTCCAGGTCCAGTTTCTACTCCTTGTTCTAGTGTATCATGGTGTTAGGCTTGTAGCTATCACATGCACAGTTGGTGTTAAAGATGGGGTGAAAATTTAGCAACATTGTACCTAAGGTTAAATCTTTGCATGGGCAGTGATCTTGATATCCCTGGGGGAAGGGCTCTCCTGCATGTAAGTATTCAAAGAGCACTGTCAGAAATCCTGTGTAGCAAAAAAAGAATCTATACAATTTTGTTTGCTGGCTATCCTATGAAATCCATGAAATTCAGCAATGATTTTAAAGTAAACAACAAGCTTTCTACAGAAGGTTGATTATCCTTTGTCTCTCATGTTATTGTACATATCTTACGTTTGGTATGGATGATAACATGGCCTGAAAAATCTTCATTTCATTATATGTATCTCTGACAAGAATTATAGTTTCCAACAGAGGTAAGCATTCAAAATTATTAATACCTATGAAAATTTCTACAATTCCTAAAATTGTTTAACATTCACTGCAAGTAGAGAGGGAGAGAAAGATTGCTTTAACTTTAAAGCCAATTTTTATTTTTATTTTTTTGTTTCTGTGACTATAAAATAGAATTAATGAATAATAATAATAATAAAAAAAAAAAGTTGGGAATTTGAAGATTAAGAAGCATATATATGTATGGGAAAAATAGAACCACACAAAGCTTTTCACAGCAGAGATTCAGAGTCTTAAACAAAAACAAAAACAAAAACACAGATTTGCATGGGAAAACTCAGAAACACAGACGAGAACAGAAGGAGAACTAGAGATCAGACGAGAGGTGAATTACAGAAGCTGACAGGAGGAGGCAGAGGGCTTCCCATTGCTTGTAAATTTTCTGTTAGATTATTCTAATTCCACCTCCACAAACATTGTTTTCACCTGATACAGACTTTTTATATAAAACTGAGATACTGAGCTACAACTCTGCTACATAATTGGTATTATTTTTGTTCTAACAATGTGCTGAAGTAAGTAGGGAAGTTTTGCCTTAGAGATATGCTGAAGTCATATGCAAATAGAAATCTTACATATGAGGGATAAAAACATCTAGTAACAATTGTGATTACATAAGCATGCTTTGATGATGGTTTAACACCAATGGACAGAAAAATACCACCACACTGCTCTCTTACTCCCCGTCCTCAAAAGAGCACTGGGAGAAAATACAATTAAAAAAAAAAAAAAAAAAAAAAAAAAGCTCATATTTAAAAATAAAATAAATAAGATTATTTATTAATTAATAATCTTAATTAAGATTATTAAGACACAGCATAGTGAGATTAATGTATTACATTGCCTATTGCTAATAACAGACTATAGCAATAAGAACTAAAAGAAAACTAAAAACATCTTCCCTCCCCTCCATCCACCCTCTTCTACATCTTCCCTCAAAGCAGCAGAAGGGAATGGGGAACAGTGGCTGCGGTCAGTCCCTAACGCTTCATCTCCGCTACTCCCTCATGGTCCCTCTCTGCTCCATGGGTGGTCCCTCCCACGGGATACCGTCCTTCCTGAACTGATCCTGTGTGGGTTTCCCACAGGCAGCAGCTTTCCAAGAACTGCTCCAACATGGGTCCGTAGCATGGGGTCCATCCCCCAGGAGCAAACTGCTCCAGCACGGGGGTCCCCCACGGGTGGCAGCTCCCCCCAGACTCCCTGCTCCTGTGTGGGCTCCTCTCTATGGGCTGCAGCTCCAGCCCAGGCCCTGGTCCTGTGGGGGCTCTCCGTGGGCTGCAGCCTCCTCCAGGCCACATCCACCTGCTCCACCAGGGGCTCCTCTACAGGCTGCAGCATGGAGATCTGCTCCATGTGGGACCCATGGGCTGCAGGGGGACAGCTTGCTCCACCAGGGGCCTCTCCTCAGGCCACACGGGACCTTCAACTCCAGTGCCTGGAGCACCTCCTGCTCTCTTTCTGCACTGACCTTGATGTCTGTAGAACTGGTTCTCTCTGCATTTCCTCATTCATCTCTCTCAGCTGTTGTTACACAACCTTTTTTCCCTTTCTTAAATTTACTCTCACAGCATCGCTTACTGGCTCAGCTCTGGCCACCAGCCAGTGCCAGCTGGAACTGGCCCTTATCTAACATGGGGCAGCTTCTGGACTCTTCCCACAACAGGTATCCCTTCAGCCTCCCTGCTACCAAAGCCTTGCCACATAAACCCAATACAACATCTATAATGAGTACTGATTCATGGATTTAAAAATAACAATACTCTGATATTAAAGCACCTGTCTGATCCTCACTACTTTTGAATGCTGAAGTGCTATGCTGCATGCCATGCAGAAGGTGAATTGAAAAAAATAAATAAAAATTATGGAGCTTTTAAAAACATGCTAAATTAAAAATAAATATATAATAAAAAATATTGAACACTCAAATACTCTAGTATTTTAATCACCACCACCTAAAATAACCCTTAGTCCCACTGCAGAAGATGAAGATTTTCTACATGGAAATAAGTTTTTATATTTAGTAGTGACAGAAAGTAGAGGTAAAATAGGTAACAAGCCTATATCTCATTTTTAAATCCATCACACGTGAAAGGAAAAAATGCCACAAGCAAAGATTAGGATGGTTGTGACCATTGCCCAGAGCTGACCAGAACAAAAATAATGTGGATGAGAAATTTCCATGACTGTAAACCTAGGATTTTGTAAGTAGGTGTATATCCTGGAGAGGGATTACTGAGCATAATGATTAGAGGTATTAGAAAGAAAAAAATGTTAGAGATTGAAGTGAAATTAAATCATAGCTGTGGATTTTTGAGCAAGATAGCTCTACTATTTGTTTTTTCTGCATTCAGGGGGAATATATACATGTGTATATATATATATATATATATATATTTATATGTATGTATGTATGTATTTAAATCCAAGATTGCATCTCAGTATCTGATTTGTGTCATGGAATATTTTATCCATATAAAAACGTAATTGAAAAGTCTAAGTGTTGACCTTAAAACGTATAGGGCTGAGCCGTAAACATTATGGGTTTTCTGTAGTTATTATTCTAATATTCAACTGCAAATGAATCTGAGATTTAAAATACAGATGGTGTAGAGCAGGTGGAATATCACCAAGATGCAGAGGTGAAAAGCAATTAGCTAAAAGCAATAAAAGTGGGTCTCAAACAGAAATTCAGAGACAGTGAATCATAAAGTAAAAGCAGACTGAGCAATTCATAGCAACTGCAAGCTATTATATTGTTGACAAGATCATAATACAGTTAAAACTATTTTGAAGAATGACTAGTGATCCTCACAATAAAAATCTTAGCTACTCTAGAATAACTTTCTTAAGAAGTAGGCCATGAGTTTATGGAAAGTTATTAAAATTTATTCACGGTTTTATCCTTCAGACTAAGACAGGAATCCAGACAGCTGACAGCCAGGCAGTCCTCCTATTTTGATATGGATCTCATCTGTTTTGACTAATGCTTTCAGTATAAACCTAAGCAGTTCGTAGGCTGTAGTAGCTGCAGCAGGCAAAGACAATTTTTGACATACTTTTGCAGCCTTTGTAAAATTTACATTACTTAATGGTTTTAATTTGTCTTCTTTTAGCATTTCCAAATATGTAATAGCATATATTCCCATACAGAATAAATCCTAGCTTTTGTTTACTTCAAGATGTCTAGCATTAAAAAAAATTATATCATTTTCCCTCACTCTTTAAAGAGGTTATGGTGTCCATTGTTAAAGCATTTGGAAATTATGTTAGTCTTATTATCATGCTTGTTTTTATGGTTCTACCTAAATGTGCCTCATTCCAGGGAGCATAAACGGGTATAGCTGATCAGTGATAACAAAATACTGTACCTGTCTAGATCCTCATTTAGAGATGCATCAGAACTCCAACAAAAGTAGACTGGGAAAGTATTTTTGATTTTCATGATGTCAAAGACTTCATTTTGCTGTATGCGTAACAGATTTAAAATCTCTTAAATATTTTGTGAACTATAATGTTGTAATTATTGCCTTAATAATGTTCAATCAATAATAAAATTTCATTGTGCCCGTAGGAAAGATCCATCAACACTCGTATTTCATTTTCTAATATTCCATCTTTTTGGACCAAAGAAGCAAGAAGAGCTGGAGGGACAGATAACATACATGTAGTTTCAATGCAGTATATCTATCAGCATTTGTCATTTTGAGTCTGAGATTATTATTATTTTTTTTTTTAAGCTGAGAATTCATTAATCCTTGCTTGCACTTAGTGTATGGGCACTGTAATGGGAATCACTGAGACCAAGACTGTGTAAAAAGCACTGAACAGTAACAAATCAAGTGTCTATACTGAAGTCATCACAGTAATTTGTGGAATGCAAATCTGCGTATACTGCTTTTTAACTAGATAACAAATTCTCAAAACATCAAGGTCTAGCAATGGCTACTGACTCAAACATATTTGACAGGTTTTCTTAGTTGTTCACTCAAACATATCTAGATCTCATCATAGTTACAGCAGCTGTATTGCAGATGCTGCAAAGGTTCATACATATACTTCTAAGCTGTCCAGGAAGATTTTGAGACTTGTCTGTGTGAATCCAGGATTTTGGAAAAAAATAGGTGTACATTGTACATACACAGGATACTGCCAGATAGTGTAATAAGTTTGCCAAAGGAAAAAAGCCACAATTCTACAAAGGAAGATTAAAATGATCATTTTCTTTTATTGAATGAAATTGGAGGTTTTGTGGTTCAAATAGGGAGTGAAAATATGGTCTTTTATATTGCAGAAAGCATTGTTTCTTCAAAATTGCTGAGAATTGAATAATTTTATAATTTTACTTATTTTTTTATTTAGGGTAAAGGCACAATGTTCTAGAAAACATTTCTGTTCTACAGAAACTTAGTCCATACAGGGTAAAGGATTCAGGATTAATGATTTGGCTATAAAAATGAAAAGAAGGGCGTACCCCCAGGGAGGTATCTATTGAGCTTAACAGGCTACAATCAAGACTGTAATAAAAGTAAATTTTGGAAATTTCTTAAATACTCAAAATGTTTATAACTTTTGCTGTTATTTATTAATCTAATATTTCACATTTTTTCATCATGGGTGTTCTGACTGTATTTTCTGCTGTTATGCTTGAAAGTCTACAGAGTATTTAATTCCATGAGAAAACAAAATTATAAAATAAATACTGTGTCATCTTTGACATTTCTATTTTTTTACTGTTCAATGAATGTATCAATACTTTTTTGGTACTCTTATAAATAAAGTTCTATTAGACATGGAAATTTATTCAAAGAAGTAACCAAAAAATGAACTATATAACTAGAAGAGTTGGTTTGCTGGAAGAATGTCAGGCATGGCTTTAATATGATTTGACCACCTACTCTTCAAGAGAAAAAAAAATTGCAACCTTATAAATAGATGAAATGTAAACTTGACAGTTTATTGTATTTACTATAGATTTCTCTGTCAGACAAAGCAAAGGTTAAGGTTAAACTGAGACATCAGTGAGACATCACTTGCTTGCTTACACACTGTCATGGTCTCCACAGAAACAAATGTTTTACATTATCAGAAAAAGTAAGATATACTTATTGCCTCCCTTAAAAACAAACAAAATCCAAAAACTTTCACCTCTAAGAGCGATATGTATTTTTTATGTTGAAGATGTCACTCACATTGCTGAAATACTGATTTTTGGCTTGACCTCCTGAAGGTGTGTGTATATATATATATATATATATATATATATATATATATATATATATTCGATCATTCAGTAATTAACATGGATTAACTAGTTGTTCTTAATCACTTGTTTAAGAGCAATGTTTTGGTAGAAAACCATATTATCAAACACCCTCTCCCCTCTTTTAAACCATACCAGCAATAGTAGAAAGACTTAAAAAATCAAATGTAAATTATTCTTTAAAATAATAGCCATCTGTACAGAACTATTGCATAGCACATATACTTTAAATATATACTAACTTCCAGAGATGGATAGGAACTATAGCTTACAAATTCCTACTTCTTGGCTCAGAGATTTCTATCACGTATTTCTCTATCTTATTATAACATAGCTCAAAGCATCATCTGATAGATTCTGACCTTCAGACCTCCTCAGTAGATTGCACTGATATAACCACAGTAGAGTTCAGTGCGATGAGGTCTCCTTCCTACTTTTCTATATATTGTCTCCAAGACCTTATAGGCACTTTGTAGCAACAGCTGCTGGCAAGGATTACATGATTCCATGACGTGATTTTCCCACTGCTTAAATGTCTTAAAATGAGCAAAACAGGACAGTTTTTTCATGGTATTTTTTATAACCATATTTTTTTTGCTGATATTCCAGTTTGAAGAAATGAAATTATTTATATTTTTGACTGTGAAACTACGGAAATATTGTGAAATTGGTAGAGAAGGTTTAATACCAAAGCTTTTTATTTTCAATCTTCTCCATACTGCATGAAAAACAGGACTTAAGTTTCACAAGAGTTTTAACTCACTAGATGTGGATTGCATAGGAGTTGAAAATTCTGAAATTCTTTCTTGGTAGTATATTCTGCTCATATAAAATAAATAAATATATAATAACCTTTCACTTGTATTTTATATATTGAAATTAAAGGATCATCGAGTCCAACTCTTGGGTCCCCAAAGGACCACTCATAAAGTCAGGCCATGTATCTGAGAGCATTGTTCAAACACTTGAACAGGCTTGGTGCTGTGACCACTTCCCTGAAGAGCCCAGCCACCCTTTGGGCGAAGAACCTTTTCCTGATATCCAGCCTGAACTGCCCCTGTTACAGCTTCAGGCTGTTTCCTTGGGTCCTGTCACTGACACCGGAGAGCAGAGATCAGCGCTTGCCCCTCCACTCCCCCTTGCGAGGAAGTTGTAGACTGCGATGAGGCTTCTTGCTCTTCCCTTCTCCAGGCTGAACAAACCAAGGGACCTCAGCCGCCCCTCATATACCATGCCCTCCAGACCCTTCACCATCTTTGTAGCCCTCTTTTGGACACTCTTTAACAGTTTTTTATCTTTATAGACTCCAGACTCAAGGGTGTACGGAAATAGTACTGAATATGCTATAGTAATAACAAGCTGGTATGTGTGCACGTAGATGTATATATGCACACCCAGATACAGATTAATAGATAGATAGAAGGATATATCGACAGATAGACAGACTTGCCCAATATATATTTTAATATTTTGTATATAATAATGGACACAAAAGAGAAAAAGTGCATAAAAGGATTGATTTCAATGGACTCTCCAGACGAATTAATAGACTAAAGGCTGACAAGGATCAAAATGGTGGTTGAATAATTATGCTTTTTGTAGAAACTGTGAAATTATTCTAAAACCATATAAATAATTTATTTAGAAATTTACCTCATCTTGCCATATATTTACATTTGCCCCCTTACCATCCTTTTCTATTCCCATAGAAATTATCATGATTATATTCTGTGGTGTTTAAGGTTAAATTTGATAACCCATGCCCATGGGACTTCTTTCCAGTAATGCTTGCCATAACATTACTCTGCAAGCACACGGTGAAACAGCTGTAAAAAGGTCACCTCCAAATATTTTATGATTTACTGCTTTCTAAGATTGTATCTCTCATCTGGTAGTATAACCCTTAGTTCTTTCTTGCAAAGTACAGTAACCTGTACTTGCATTTTGTTGGATTCTGACAATTTAACCAAATTATTTAGATTAAATGCTAACAGTAAAGTATCTTCCTTTTTATTTCCTGTCCCATCGATCTTTGTGTCATATGCAAATTTAATCAACTAAGATTTTATTTCATCATCTAGATTGTTTATAAGAATGCACTGAGTACTGTTGGACCAGGAATCTCTCCCAGGGGACCTCACTTGGAACAGCCCTGCTCACTGATATCTGCCAATAAGGTGTTTTTTAATTTATCTAATGTGTGCCCTGTTGATTAAAAATCTTGCATTATAGGGAATTAAAACTGCCATGTGACACTATTGCAGAAGCCTTAGAGAAATACAAAGATGATACAGCAACAGAGTTGCCAGGTTAGTTCGACAAAAGATACCTTTCCATGAGACTTGAGAAGTATTCATGATATTTTTTTGTTTGTGTTCTTCAGTGAAAGAGCCCTGAAAAGGAGAATTATTTCATAATACCAAGGTGAAATAACTTTTACTTCCTCAGTCACACCTTTTAAAGTGTGGAAAACATTTTTTCTGCTATTTTGTTTGTCTCTTGAGTTGTCCCAAGAGCCAGGAAAACCTGATTAAAACCACTGGTATTAAATAGTTTTCCTTTAAACTTCAAAAGACATGTACATACAATACACATGCATATACATATACCTATATATACAAAACGCATACATTCTAAGAGAAACAGTCTATATCTGTAATTCTCTTTTCTTTAGACCCTGCCAAAATCAGCATAAATTCTTCAGTTCATTTCAAAAGAAAAGAGTTTACAATCCTATATGTCAAAATGTGATTTTCTTACTTGCAATATACCCGTCCACTACAATGGAATTCTGAATTGAAGTACACAGACCATTATGATTAATGGTTCGTTATGGTTATGGTTCTGCTATACTGAAATAATATTTATCACAATCTTGAGTTTTTTTCTGTCTCCTTTTCTTTATAAGCCTGCAATATTTTTATGTATAATTTATTTTATATCATTATACATATCTTTCATACCTTTCCTAAAGGAAGTGAGGTTGAGTGTGTAATTTTGCCTCTTTTTGGTCTTATGAGAAAACTGACTTATGACATGTTGATTCTCAGTGTTTAGCATTTAATTTGGTGGTAGCTTATGTAGCATTATGAGTAGTAAAGTCCCAGGTCCAAAGTGTCCTTACCTTTGATTTTCACTGAAGTATTTCTTCTCATTAAATGAAGATGCAGTTAGTGATTCACTTTCGGTACTACTTCGAAAGCTGCTTTTGATCATAAATTAAAGCCATGTTCTTATTTAAAGTTCTTAAAGAACTTTGAAACCTTTGTAACTTTTAACAAGATACATATTTTAATTAGGTTAAATCTAAATATTTTTAGTATTTAAACTTTTGGCTTTGCAGGTCAAATCCAGAAAGGTAGGAAACTGACAATTTTTATAGAAGTTCAGAGTGTTTTTTTTTCCTTTATTGTTGTTTTGTTTGTTGATAAATTTTATGTTTAAATCATACAGACATCTTGGAAGTGGGGATAGGACAAAATATGCAGATATAATTCTCTTCAAATTGTAAACTTTGTACAACTAATTAAATCTTAAATTAAATATATTAAAAGACTCAGAATAATACCAAAGCTAAGTAATAGTTAGAGGGAAGAGCATATGCATGATAAAATAAAAATAGAGTCTACAAAGAATGCTTTTACAGAATTAATGAAAAACCTAATTTAATTGAGATGGTCACTTCTGATTGTCAGGCAAAGCTGATCTCCTAGCAGCAGCAATACCATGATAATCTTATGTTTGTTTCTTTTATTTTTAGTCAGCTGTTACAGTTTTGAAAAACAAATATAATACAAAAACCTGAGTAAATTGTCTGGAAAACTGTTACTGACATATTAATCAAGGAATGAGGGACAAGAAGATGTAGAGCTTAAGAGTGATAACAGAGATCTGTCCTTCTTTATTTCCATTGCTCTCATTCATACACTGACACGTATGTTTATATTCACCTTTCCAGAGGGTAAATTAAGAAAAAGGGCCCAATGGAAAGAATGTTGTACAAAAGTAAGCTTGTACTCACTGATCCTCTCTCTACATCAAAAACATACTTCACATCCTGTGAAGCAAAGGTCAAACTTTTTTAGCCCTAGGTATTTGTAACATAAGAAATGTTAAATACAATTTTGCTGTAGAGGAAGAGGAATGCACTTGCACCTCCATTTGGACTGAACAGTTGCTTTTGGTCTCGTTACTTCCTTACGTATAATGTGTGTAAGGTACAAGACCTCTAGACAGGCAGATCATCCTTGTTCCCATACAGACAGTATTTTCTAAAACATATCAAGCTTTGGTTACTATGCCCAGTTTATGCATACAATTTGAATGTAGATCCAGGAAAATAGGGTAGGCTTCTGTATATGGGCATCTTTGTAGAGTAAATGTTCTGTTTTCATGAGTTAGTCTGCAATGCAAGCAGAACAAGTGACACCTCTATCACACTCTAAAAGGGCATCACTTTTAGTGAGTACATCAATGCAAGTGGTTTTTCAGCCAACTTGCTCAGTGTACTGTTTGTTGAAGTGATATTAGCTGCTTTTAAATGCAGTCCAGCCATTGGACAGCTATTGGAGTGGCACCACAGTTCAAAGAGATTATTTTGAATACTTTTCTAGTAATACAAAATTTAATTAAAAATTCTCAACATAGTAAGTATAGAGAAAGCATACAAAATAGAAGGGAAAGGTGCTGAGTATTGCTAATGCAGCATTATTACAAGTCACACACTGGAAATTTTGGGATAATTAGCAGAGACTTCAGACATTCTGGGCTATGCAGAGACCTGAAGAAAGTCTGTCTGATGGCACAATTACACATCAGAAACAATTTATGATAATACAAGACCAAAACTCTATTCCTATCTACTCTGTTAGAGGTCTAGTACCTGCTCTGTGTGGTATTAGCAATGGTTGGGGTGAGTATCATTAAAGATGTGCAATGTTATGCAAATATTATTACAAGCTATGATAATAAGTTAACTACGTATAACCTGTTATAGCTCCAGAAGCCATATGCAGAAGCAGCAAAGGCAGAGTACATTGCATACAGTACTTACAATGGACCTTTGGGTGACAGACACCAAACAGTTCTGGAGGCTCCTGCCAATGCTGAAAGACCCCAAAGTATTTCACATATTTCAGACTGTTCGGATTCTGTTCGTGTAATACGGTTTTCACCTCCAACTTTACAAATATTGTGCAATAATGGACGATGCAACCAAGCCACCAAACCAGAAATATTAAAAATGTATTTAATTTACTATGAGAAAAAGACTGTATTAGAACAGAATTAGATGTATTTTAGTGAAGACTGCTTTCACAACAGGTAAATCACTATTGTCACCAATTTGAATAAAACTCCCTAAGATCATAGGGTATTATTTCATCATCTGATGGAGGCTGCTTGCTTGGGTTTTTACTTCAGTAAATATCTTTTGGTGTAGCACAGAATGTTTGCTATAACACAACAGACAACATCCAACACTGTAAGCACAGAGCTTTATTCATCCTGGAAATTTATGCAAAATCCTACTCAGAACTGAAGAATTAAACAGTAATAAAATCTATGTTTTAAGATATGAATATAGAGATTTTGTGTTTGGATAATAACTTTGTAAGGACAATAACAGGAATTTGAATGCAATGATATTTTGTTACACCTTAGAGTACTTCCACTATTTTCTTCAGAAAAGAAAGCAACTGAAAAAAAATTCCTTTTGGCTCATTATAGCAAGAACACTCCTGTATCACTTCAGTTTCCATACTCACTTAGGCAGATACATAAATTTCATGGATTTAGAATCATTTATGATGTTAGTCCCCAGTGTGTCATGTGAATCTTTTTGCAACAGCATAGGCAGACTGGGAATATTAGGATTCTTTCTCTGCTATATGAAATTGAGGAGTTAGAGTGTTTTTTTTTTTGTTGTTTTTTTTTTTTTTTTTTTAATTATTATATATATATACATATTATTTATTTAAAGTTATTTAACAGTATTTTTCATGCAGAAGAGGAAGTTTTTTAAATTGACAATATTGCACGTTGCCCAACATTAATACTAGCTGACAGATTCCAAGTAAAATACACCAGCATTCAGTAAATGATATTAAAATAATTGTGGGATTCAGGAATTCTGCACCTCTGTTCTTCACCAAGGACTCTGTGATTTCTTTTTACTTCTTAGATTTTGGAACACCCGAATTGGTCTTGCTATTAGTTATTTTTAGGAGTTCTGATAGGTAGCAGGAAAACAAAACAAAACAGCAACAAAACAAAACAGTCTATAGGAAAAAAATATATTTGTAAATTTATGTAACTGTACTCAACGTAGAACTTTTTTTAAGAAAAAAAATGTTTTAAAACAATGCTGAAATGACAAGGTTATAATAACAAGGTAGGCTCAGTAAAATTGTACTTTTAGACTGTGTTTCTTAGTACTGAAATAAAAAGAGACTTTAGCATATCTGACTATTACAAATCATAACGATGAAGAGTCTGACACATGAAAGCAGTATACTGTTTAGCAATGGGAATTAGTTCAATTATTCACATTAAAGATTCACTCTTCAGACTTGCATTATCTTTGAACTCTTTTGCAATGCACTAGTTTCAGTGATACACATCCTTGCATTGCAAAATAGCAGTAAACTGGCACTGACATATTTTTGCTGTTTCTCAGGGCACAAAGTCAGAATTGCAGTGGTGGTAACATTTGTTTCACATCATGGCACTTTTTTTTTTTTTAATTATTATTATTATCATTATGTATTTATTAATTTATTTATTGTTATTTTATTTTTTATTCCAGACTTGCATTGACAACATTCTGCCTGGACAGAGCATCATCTCCAACACTCATGTGCACTTGCTTTTTGCTCAATAAAGTAGAAAGACTCATATTTGCTCATATCCTCCTTCCTCCTTCTTCTTCATAACTACGGTCTGTAGAGATAAAGTTCTGCAGATTTGCTCCAAGCACAGAATCTACATCAACTCTAGTTTTCACAAGAAACCCTAATGAAACTTTGGGGCTTTCTTCTTTTTTTTTTTTAATGAATATTTTTCAGAAAATAATTTCTCTGTCTCCAGATTAGAGTGGTCATCATATTTAACTTGAAAGTTAAGCACAAGTGTGGTAAAGAAAGAAAAAGTGTAGTCAAAGGAAAATTCCATAACTCCAAGTGAATACCTTCAGGTGTATCTTCATGATTTCAAATATCCCAACTGACTTCAGCATGTGATATTATCACTTGCACAGCTGAGGTTTTTATGCAGTATTTCAATGGAGTTGATCTTCAGATGCACAACAAACTGTGTCTTTGGAAGACTGCCTCTAGATGTAGGAATTCAAATCTAAGTTTTAACCTCAAGAACTCTGCTCAGTTTTCCGCTAGTCCTAGGGACATTTACCTTAACTACTTTACAGTAGCTAAGTCATTCCCAGTCTTTTCAAGAATCTAGCACTTGCAAGTATGTTAATGTGCCACCTTAGGGCCCATGATAGCTGATGTCATAAGAGTTTCTGAACTGGCTACTCTTAACTTCTGGGAAATCAGATGATGGAAGATTTAGGCAAGATCATTAAACTTCAGACTCAAGCTCTTCCACTCCTTTGGCTGAGATTCTCTCATGTGGCATAGTGCTTGTCTGGAGAGTATATTCATCATCTGAAACAGTGATATCATCTCCTCCACTATTTCTACTGTCTGCCTTCTGCTCTGGGCTTGGCCTCAGGCTTCTTCATTCTAATGTAACTGGTGAGAGACCTTTTCTCCAGTCCCCTAAAACATGTGACTCACTACCCATTTGCATCATCTGATTCAAAGTGTACTCTTCTCTCTTCAAGGGGCTGAGAAGAGTTAGATTTTTGAGAGGGTAAACTATTTTTCCCATTAGCCGTTTTAGAGTATAAAAATGTTGTTTTGTGAGCTGAAAGAATTTCTGTTTTAAAGTTCTGTGGCATTTATGCCACTGTAATTTGAAGGAGTAGAAAAGGAAGTACAAACTTTCAAAAAGGAAACTGCATTGTCATGCAAACATTGTTTTTATGAGTTCTCAGTTATCAACAAGAAATCATAAGCTCTTTGGAGACAGATTTCCCTAATTGTCACACAGGAGTAAGCAATAAAAAACTTTGGGAAATATAAGACAAAATGTTTTCAGTATGTCTTCTAGCAAACAATGAAATCATATCTTTGTATTTTAATAGTAAACAAATATCTATATGTAGAATTACCAGAGACTGAAAAGTACATATTTATAGAAATCAGTGATTAAAATAAACCATTCTTTTATTTCTCAAATGCTACTATCTCATGATAATGAAACTAAATGTTGTCACAACATCATCAATTCTATTACAGATGCTATGAGACATTCCAGCTGAAAAAGCAGAAGCAAATCTTAATGCTCTTCACTTTCTAACCCTAGCGTACAGGCTCTTTTGGCAGAAGGAGAATGACCTTAGGCTTTGGTGCTTCTCAGCTGCTGGAGTAGCTCCTTGGGCAGACAGACTGCTGTAAATTGCAGTACAGATTAGATTGCCCCTGGCTGATTCTCAAGTCAGGGGAATAAAAATATGTCTCTGTTTCCATTTTCTCAGCTGTGCCAGCTGAGGAACCAGCCTTAAAGTTCACTACTTGCTGAAGGCATGAAAGGGTGTCATGGTGCCATAGACAGGGCTGATACTCATGTCTGTCTGAAGGAACAAGGGCTACCAGCTTGCCTATGAAACGGCACATTTACTTGTGTCCTTCTGTATACTTGTGCAGTTCTTTTTACAGTGAACGCCTAATGCTTTCTGGGGCCTTTAGGTACTATTGTGCAGCAAATAAATAATGCTTTGCTATGTATATATGAGTGAGATAAAATATTCCTCAGTATTCCTCCAGTAAATTGTCTTATTTTACAAATAGTATATATTCTGAGAATCGGAAATAAAATAAAATAAATAAAATAAAATAAAATAAAATAAAATAAAATAAAATAAAATAAAATAAAATAAAATAAAATAAAATAAAATAAAATAAAATAAAAAAATAAAATATGGAAAGAATGGATATGCAACACAATACAGAAAAACAATTAATATAATTAAAATCTAGAAAATTATAATGCTTAAAATGTTCTGAAAATGCACTGTTTTATTTAAAAATGTTTAAAGTTGGTTAGATGGTAACAAGTTACATTGAAACTAGTATCTTGCCTATGAACTGCAAACAAATAGCTTTTTCAGTGCTTTAATTTCTATTTGAAAGGCTACACTAAACTGTGGGATGTTGACTTTCAAGGATTTTAGCTCCAGTATCAGCTTGACCATAAATTCAGCTCTATTCAGCCCATTTCAGTAAACATTCAAAACAAGTAATAGAATATCTTGTATAATAAGAATTACCTTGGGTGTCTCAAGTCAACACTTAAATCTATCAATAGTCATGATTGATAGACCTATCTTAGTTTTTCACTTTTGATATATGTACACTCATGCAGGAAGGAGTATTAAAAATCTTTCTGTTTAGAACTTCTATTGTAGACTCTTATAGACTCTTTGAAAGTATATAAAAGCAAGATACTGCAAAGTGTACAAAATGATATTAATACCCTGGTGACACATTTATTATAGAAGAAGTAAAGTATTATAGGAGGTAAATATCAATGTATGTCTTCCTATACCCTTAAGAATTTAGTCCCACAAAGAAACGTCTCAACCCTTTTTCAAGTTTTATGAGGGCTTCTTTAAATATTTAGAGTTGGGAAAGCCACTTATTTTCTACCTCAGGCCAATGAAAGAGGAACTTTCTTTTAGTCTTTTTAAAATATGAAAGGGGCAAGATCGCTAACATCAGAAGCCTCCTCCCTTTTCTCTAAGAATGGTTCTTTCAAATCTTCAAATTAAAAAAATATTTTTCTCTGTAGTTTCCTGATCTTGCACAAGATGTTGAGCCACACATAGTGCTTTAATCCCACCAGGCTGTGTGTGTGTGTTTGTTGGTGTGTCCATGTCTCTGCATATGTTAGAGGAAAAGAACAGTTTAATTTTCAAACACTATGAAGAATGTAAGAATGAATGCTCATTATACGTTGTTGCTTTAGCTAGTCTGCCTATATAGTCAAGAATTAAGGACAATAAAATGTTATCATTTCTTATAGATAAAGCAAGGCAAGGAATAAACAGGCCCAAAATAAACAGGCAATGCAATTCTGTTTATTTTTCAACAATGGATCTACCCAGACTCCCATAGGCTTGCAAAATTTCATCTGAATGTTTTTAAATACCCTGGGAAAGAAATGTAATAGTAGTAGTAGTAGTAGTAGAAGGAGAAGTAGGAGAAGGAAAAGGAGAAATACAGAATCATACAAATAAAATCATCTAGGTCAAAAAGACCTTCAGGATCACCAAGTCCAACCATCAACCCGACCTACCAAGTCCCATAACTAAACGATGTCCCTTAATAGTGTTAGTGGTAGTATTAGTGGTGGTGGTAGTAGTTGTAGTATAGTGGATACCATATATCAAAGAAGTTGGTACAACTACAAAAGGGAGCAACCAGCTCTCATAATTTCCAGAGTCCCAAACCTGTCACATCCTACTTTCATAGAGGTCCATAGAATCTGAAGCATGCAAAGGCAACTGGGATGTGCATAAAAATGGTCTGATAGAGGGTGGAAAACAAAACAAAACAAAACAAAACAAAAACCAACCTAGACCAGTGCTCCCTCTTACGTTCTATACACTCAAAATTCAAGCTGAAGGGAATCACCCTAAGGATTTCTGTGCAATCTAACAGTAACAGTGCAGAAGAAGATGAGGACGGACTCTCAAGCAGTCAGACTCTAGTATTTCAAGTCATAAAATCATAGGTTAGATCATAAATCAGACTTGAATGGTAATTAGGTCCTCAGGCCTTACAATGGTCCTGCAAACTTTCTCCTTTTATGTCTAGATCAGTGCCATGCTTACATAATTAAAATGAGTTACTTTCATACACTTTTTAAGTATATTGAAAAATGCCTAACATACACTTTTAAAGGAAATAGTTCTGTGGTGACATAGGGTTAGTGGATTTACTTCAGTTACATGCACTTAGTGAACTTTTCAAAGTGCTTGACACTAAAAGCTGCTTATACATAATTTATATCATACTTGCTAGCTGAACTCTGTTCTCATACTTCATGCCTGCTATTCTCATGAGCCTAATAGCAATAATCCATCATGTATATGTATTGTATTCTGATGCTGTTTACAGGTTGATAAAGACACAATGAAAAGATAAATAGATGGTAGTTGCAACAAAGCCATGTTATTAGAAGTTAGGAACAGAAATTTTATTATTTCGTATGTACATTGATTTTTGGTACCATGTTTTACACTCCAGAGATTAAGTGATAAATGTTATCTGTCCGTACTTTTTTAAAGGAAAAGGACTAATTAATACAAATTCCAATTATTTTCTATTCTTATTAGGGCAGCTGTGTTACTGTAATAAACATATTTAGCTTTCTTGGATCCACTGGAGTCTTGTCAGTTCATAACAGCTATGGAATTGAATATCATATGTATAATTTATTCCAAGTATCACCAAAGTAAACTGACGTAAACTGAATAAAACAATTTGTATTTAAATATTACAATTTTTAATGGATTTCTAGAGAGTTTACCTTTATATTTGGAAAAGACTCCATGTTTATAGTATGTAACACTGAAAATATTTTTTTCCTTGGCAATGATATGAGCCAAGAAGTTTGATGCTTCTCAGTGATTCTTGCAGAACGCTGGACCATGTCTATGTGACTTTTTAAGGCATCATGTGCATGTAGATGATCCGAACTTTCCCTTTTTTAGTGTGTAATCTGATATTTTCTACAAAGAAAGAAAAAAAAAAAGATTAAGATAATTAAAGTAAGAAACTGGCCTGAACAGATATATTAAAGAAGAGCTAACTAAACATTTTTAAATTTCCCTCCTGCAATTTAAATTTAAACAATTTAATTTGCCTCTATCTGTCTCAAACTTTTTGTTGTTGTTTTAAATTATTTCAGAAAGTATATTTTGGAATAATATTTCAAAAATATGGGATTAACAAAGATTTACATCAAGTTGTTTTAACAGACAATTAATGGAATCTCTAAACTTAGAGAACACTGTCACATGATTGATCACATCAGGAGAAAATAAAATGTAATGATTTAACTTTTATCCTACTGGAAAAAAAATATTAGAAATTTGTAGTTCATGAGTACTGATTTCAAGTGTGTGATAATACTTGACGGTAGTTAGTAATAGAGGTCAGTTATTGCATACATGAAATCTGATTTTCATTCATGTAAATGGTGAGTCCCGTTACTGTTTAAAAATCCTGCTGCTTTTAACAAGACTTAGTCCTTTTATCTCTTTTAGATTCGAGTCCATTAAAAGGAAAGTACTCTGGCACTTCAGCAGTAAATCTAGAAAGTACTCTGGCACTTCAACAGCAAATCTAGAAAGGCTAAAAAAAAAAACAAAACAACAACAACACAAGTAATGTACATAAAAAGAAACATGGAAAGGGGTTCCACAAAGTCTTTAAAAAAAAAAAAAAAAAAAGTTTATTACTTCACAGAAAACAACAAATAACAGATGACATAATGAAGCATAAAACTTTCACTATATTTTTTCTTCATTCTTCACTAAAAAGGTTAATTTTTAAATTAAGCTTAAAATATTTAATATTAATAACAAAGTGCTAGAACTACATGGCATAATTGGTTGAGATACAAAAATTCTTAGATGAACCATATCTGCTAAAACCATCATGATTTAACATTTTTCCCTAAAGTATTTATGAAGCAAAATCCTCTCTGAACCATTAGCAGTCATCTTTGAGAACTCTTCAGTACAGATAAAGGCTGAAGGGACATCTAATGGAAAAATACAACTAGTAAACTAAAAAAAGAAAAAAGTATTATGTATCATCTGCCTAGTTCATACTATGATACAGGAATAAATAATTAATCAGTGATTTTCTCTGTCAGTACCTAGAAAATCTGAAGTTGACTAAAAGTAACCACAACAGAATTACTGAAATCACAACACAGTTACAAATCACAGCAGGCCAATCTGATTTCCTTCCATGATGGCAGAAATTGCTAAGTGGGTAATGGGCAAGCACTTATGTACTTTTTCTGTCTTGACGTGTGATAATTCCATATGATACTGTCATATTTCAAAGTATGGAAATATGTTCTGACTGAAATTACTGCAAAATCAGTTGAATTGCTTAGCAGAGACAACTTAGCATCTGTTCACTGTCAGACTGAAAGAAGTGTTTTAGTGCAGCATTATGCAGTATTTTCATTTATACTTACTCGATGGAGCAGTATTAGTGGGTAACAACGACCAGGAGGGATATGGACATTCTGGGAGGTAGGATTAGATTCAGCATGATTTTGATGAACTGAAGAAATGGTACAAAACCAATAAAATAGAATATAAAAAAGACATATTCATACTGCCTTAGAAGGAAATAAAAATGTAAAATGTAGAATGGTTCACTAGGCAGATATACTGCAGAAAAGGGGCTAAGGATTACAACTGAGTGCAAATGGAGTGTTAGGTAATGTTGTAAAACTAGAAAAGAAAAGAAAAAAAAAAAAAAAGGATGATTTAAAGTAAGTCCGGAGACATATGGAGCACATATTTCAGTCTAGTCAGCATTTGTGATGTCTTGATGGGATTACTGAATGTAGCTTTAAGTCCTAATAAAAGAAAGGAAAACGAAAAAAGCAACAAAAGGTTAGTAGATTTGAAAATATGACCACTGAGCAAAGGATGAATGAAAAACAAAACAAAACAAAAAAAACCCTTTCTTTGTCTTGAAAAAAGAACTGTGGAGTGCCATGATAACAGTCTTACAATGTACAAATTGTTGAAAGGAGAAAAATCTTTTGATGTTAATGTTGCCACCAAATGTGAAACAAAAATAATCATTTGCAATAAGAAAGATTTATGTCATATATCAGAAAAAAAATTTCAATACAGTTATTCTCAATACAGTTATTCCAAATTATTCTCAAAAGTTGCATGTTTAACAAAATAATAAGTATTTTTTCCCCTCCAGAAAAATATGAAAGGATGATACAGCCTTGAAATTGGAAGGGCCAGGTTATTTTCTTGTATTTTTTTGTTTATTTAGTATAACAGAGTGTATAAGTGAGTATTATTTTCCATTTACAAAAAATAAAAATATATTTTAATAAAAGTGTTCAATAATTTTTTCTAGGTTTCTCTTCCAAATAAAGGGAGCATTCTTACAGCTTAGCAGTTGTAGATGTTGCCATTTACCCCAATGTTTTCATAACTGTTATTTCATAATATCTTCTGTAATGTACGCACTTATATTTCACCATTAATAAATAAATAAAAAAAAAATTCTTCAAAAAATTCCACGCTACCTGTAGCTATAACTTCCCTTATACTTAGAAAATAAAGGACACTGAGACTTTTTTCTTTTTTTTCTTTTTCATTCAAAAAAAATGACTTTTCATAAGTTACAAATAGTAAACAAATCTTTGATCAAGACCTTCAGTCACTAAGTAAATAAGGATCATCATAATGGATAAAATCTTAACAAAACTCCCCTGAAGGTCAGTGTAATCCTGATTTGGTTGAATAGATTCATCTATGTCATTAAAGGTATATCTATTTCACTATGAGAATGAAATTTAATTTGAACATTTAAAGATAAAATGAACTGGCTTTTGTGTTGGTGACTTTATCTTGAGCAGAAGGAGGGAGTGCTCTTGTGTATGGGCCTATCTGAAATAATAAAAATTGCTATTCCACGATTCTCTTAGCATTTGTAGAAATACATATCTTGCTTTCTATAGAAAACGCCATAATGACTCATATCAAATCATTTGTGTCAATGATACCAAAATATAATTTATGTTACGTTGTATTTACCTGTTTCTTATTCCATTCCTCCAATTCCTATTGTTTGTGGGAAGTTTGGAGTTAGACATAAGTTCATTATTACTCTGACTTGTCACAAGTGTTCATTGTTAACCAGCACAAACATCATATGCTGACCTACAATGCAACACTTCCATCAGGATGAGATCTGTTCTGCTCCAATTGCAAGTTTCATCTCAAGTTGCTTACAATGAACAGAGAACACCATATGTTTTTTAATATATTCACAAGTAGTTTCTGATTTAAAATGAAGCAGTCCCTCTGTGAAAGCACATCTGTATCACTGTGCAGAATCCATTTCAAAGCCTTCACTGTAGTAAGAAAAAAGAAAAATACCTGCTGGGACAGTCCTGTTGAAGATATAGACACAGAAATGATTATTTTCAAGTCCTGATTTGGGGTTATGTGGGATGGTCAATTTGTTATGCCCAGAAACAGAAGGACAGATGCTTACATATGTTTTATCTCCCCAGTCAGGCAGCTGCTGAATGGTACATTTTGGCATATAATTCTGGTTTAACTCCACCTTACTCATTTGTGAATGCAGTATAAAGCCTAATCATGAGAAAGATCTTTATCTCCCTCAGTATAAACATGAAACTATTAAAGAAATAGTGAGTATTGTTTTCTGGCCCCAGAAAGCATAAAAATGGAACCATATGGAAGAGATTTGCCTGGAGAGTCTGTTTTTGAGTTTGCATTATCATTAAGAAAAATTTCAAATTGTTGTGTGATTTAAAATAATGTACAACATTTTCTGAGTTTTCATGAAATTATTTAACTAGGGAAAAAAAAAGAATAAAATTAGAAGAAATAATAGGTTTCTGTGGCCATTTGTTGTACTGAAAAATACCCAAAAAATAATGATTGATTCATTAGGTATAGGGTATTTCTTATCTCCGCATTAGTATAGAATCCAAGTGTTTTAAATCTTGTTTGATACTGTAAACTGAAACATCATCTATCAGATCTGAAAAAGTACTTAAATTACCTTAACTGTGTTTTTCTTTCTATTATATTATAAATGTTGATATTATTTATCTTCACAAAAGAAATCTTTTTTTTTTTTTTTTTTGAAGGTGAAATGTTACCTCAATACAACAGAATAGAGAAACAGGACTTCCAAAACTTTCTAGCTGTCCTCTTATTGAGGCAATTCCATGAGTCAGATAAAGGATCTGACCATACAATTCACCAATAAGACAATATAGTCAAATGAAATTAATTCATTTATAGAAAAATGACAAAAGCAATTAAATGTAAGTTTTGATCTTGGCTACTATATCTTGCTATAGGTTGTGAGATTATAAATTTCAGAAGATTTAAAGTTTGATAGAGTTACCTTCTCTTGTTTATCTACCATGTATAAAGAAGTCTAAACTGAATTTTTCAAGTCTTAGTTAAAAGAGACCAAAATACAATACACTTTTGGATTAATCACTATTAATCTACAAACCTTGAATTTTTAGTTGTATTATTAAAT
This sequence comes from Anas acuta, assembly GCF_963932015.1. Taxonomy (NCBI): domain Eukaryota; kingdom Metazoa; phylum Chordata; class Aves; order Anseriformes; family Anatidae; genus Anas; species Anas acuta. Next base: position 20,000,591 of record NC_088982.1, read on the forward strand.
ATATATATATTACTTGAAACACTCAATCCACTGAAATAAAAAAACAAAATAAAACAAAACAAAAAACTTGAAAAATGTCTTTAAATAATTTGGCTATTTATTATATTCTGTGAAATCTACTTGTGATTGTTCAATTTGAAAATAAAGGAAAAATGATCTTCCTTGTACCTCTTCCTTGTACTTTTAAAGTCATTTCTAAGGCTTTGGATAACATTTTGGGTAACTGTAATACTTAAAAATAATAAATTGTAAGGTTTAAACTTTTAAACATTTATATGCAGATCTCTGATCATGATTCCAAACAGATTTTAGAGAAAAAGAAATCAGTAGAATCAACTGGTTTGGGATTACTTTCAACTGCATCTTGGTCACCATGGATAATAAATTTTGATTAGTAATATGTCTTCTTTGAAGAATCATTTAGAAATTACATCAAACTTTCCAGTAAGGATTTTAATTTCATATCACAGAATCACAGAATCACAGAATTTCTAGGTTGGAAGAGACCTCAAGATCATCGAGTCCAACCTCTAACCTAACACTAACAGTCCCCACTAAACCATATCCCTAAGCTCTACATCTAAACGTCTTTTGAAGACTTCCAGGGATGGTGACTCCACCACCTCCCTGGGCAGCCTGTTCCAATGCCTCACAACCCTTTCAGTAAAGAAGCTCTTCCTAACATCTAACCTAAAACTCCCCTGGCGAACATGTATTTAGACATATTTTTAATGATATTTGATGGTACATTGAGGACTACAATTAGCCAGGGAGTTGAAAAGAGACATTCCATAAAGCAGTACAGTAATATATATTACATTACAAAATAAAAAGTAAGGAAAAAAATGTTGGAATATTGAAGTATTATGTCACAAAAAAGTCTTCCTAAGAGGCAAATTAATTATTCAGTAGTGATAGATTCCGTCTTATAGGAAGTAACTAGGAGTGTATACAGTATAGAAAAATGACCAAAAAAATAAAACCTCTGAAAAAAACAGCAACTATGTTAGTCTCTGGGAGGGATGAACTAATAGATTTTAAAAAGAGAAATAATGAAACTTTTCACAGTTGTTTCCAGCAATTGTTCTAGTGCTGACAGGTATATCTATAATGCATCCCAGAGAACAGTACAGAGATGCTCAAGGCCATATGGGATAGGCCTCTGGCACAGAAAAGCACTGTGTAGTACTAATTTGTACACTAAAATATGTGCAGATAAATAAGCAGTTTATATACTGATATAAACAGTAGCTCAATGAGGCATTTGTCCTGCATTTGCTGCTTGTGCTACTGTCTCAACCAAGCTATGATAACTCCTTGCATCATGTGGTAACTTGAGCGTAGGGTATTTGAAACTGCTTTTCAATCTACAAAAGTATGAAGTGTTTACATATTTTTATCCAACTTTAGAATTCAATTATTTTATAGTAACAGCTAATACTGGACATAGCAAAATAAATGATACCAGGGCACCTATGTCTGGTCTTTTTTTACCAAAATAGTGAAAATAAATTTAAAAATTGGGTAAAAAAAAAAAAAAAAAAAAAAAGTTTTATAAAGCATTTTAGACAGGTAAGAAACCATAGTTTCCCTATATTGTCTGTGGTCATAGAATTATTTTCATTATTGAACTTCAATACACATTTTACTCAGAAACAGTATTGTGAGATAAGATATTGATAACTATAACATAATCATACAGGACTTTCAAAACAAACATACTGACTAACCACCAAAGTCAAAGTTAGTTTTGATTTTATTTTATTTTTTTTTAATGGCAAAGCTTGATAATCACTAAACACTCCAGAAAGTGTTATGAAAGCAAAATTATTTATAAGGAATTTGAAATGGTAAGATTTTGAAAATTCTTTTAAACATACACTTCTGCTGAATTTATTTATTTCTAGTCATTTTCTATTGATACCAAAACATCAGTAACTTCTTCAGTCTGCCTTTGAGATCTTTTTTTTTCAGCTTTAAGCAAATTATTATGATCTCTTTACTGTCCTGCTTTCAGCTAGGATAGACTTAATTTTCCTCCTAGTAGCTGGTATGGTGCTGTGTTTTGGATTTAGGATGAGATGATAACACACTGATATTTTAATTGTTGCAGTTAAAGTCCAGTGCCAAGGACTTTGCAGCTTCTCACTCCGTCTTGCCAGCAAGCAGGCTGGGGTTGCAGCAGGAGCTGGGAGGGGACAGACCCAGGACAGCTGACCCAAACTGGCCAAAGGGATATTCTCTACCATATGACATCAAGCTGAACAATTAATATGGGGGGGATGGCCAGGGTAGGGGGACTGGCTGATTGGGGATAGGCTAGGCATGTCTCAGTGGGCAGTGAGCAATTGCATTGTGGATCACTGGTTTGTACATATTATTATTATTATTGTTGTTGTTATTATTATTATTATTACCCACAGGCTTCATTTTTTCTGATTCTCTTCCCGATTCTAGAAGGGAAGGGGGAGGGTGAACAAACAGCTCTGTGGTGTTTAGCTGCTGGCCATGTTAAAACACAACACTTAGAGTCCCATGTCAAAAATATGCAATGTGAACTGCATGTATTATCCTGTTATATTAGAATTCAAGCAATAGGTATTGCATTAATATGATAATCACCAGCATTTGCATTTTGTGAATTAGCAAATATTTATCATAATATTATGGTTATTATAAATGGAGTAGATCTACTGTAGTGTCCATGCAGTAGGAAACATATAAAAGTCCTCTTTGTAAATGTGATGTTGATTTTTTCTAGATATTCTTATGTTCAAAGACTAGTGCATGTTACTGTACTTCTGTATTAGAGTTAGCTTTGTCAGATCAACAGAGCCTTGAATGTGTTTAGTGCCAGGGGAGGCTGACAGAGGGTTCCGCTCCAGGGATTTGTGAGCTTCATTATCATACTGTATGAGTTATAATTACAGTTCTTGAGAGTAGGAGGGTGCTTTGTAAAAATCTTCAGGATATATAAGATAATATTTCAATACCTATTTGTAGGTCTGGAACAGTAGACAATGACATAAAAACTAAAGTATGTCTGTTCGCTGTGCACTACATTCACTACATTGGTACCATTATTTTTATTACAGTTAGCATATATAATTTCTCAGGTTTCCTATTCTCTCTGCTTCATTTCAAAGAAGTTTTCATGTTTTTCCACATCTCATAATGCTTTGCAGCCCAAGGGAATAAAAATAAATAAATAAATAAATAGCCCTAATAGTAATTTTAAGGCCCTTCTCTAGGCTCTGCTACCAGTATAGGAGGGTGGGGCAGATGTTGAAGGAATCTTTTTTCTCTGCTCTTAATTTACTCTTGTTGCAGTCAGTGAGCATACACCACTGAGTAACTTCTCAGTTCAAGCTTTTGCACATGTGACAGGACAAGACACAAAAGACTACAGTTTGATAAACACTTATTTCAGCACCTGTACTGACTCAAGCAGTTTGTATATATCTGGCTCTTCTCATCTTCATTTCCTTTGGTTAAAAATGACTATTTTTTTTTTTATTATTTTTTTTATTTTTTATTTTTCCTCTGGATCAGTTTCTCAGTCCTGTGGCACAGAGTTGCAAACAGTTATACCAGCTTAACTGAGGAGGTAGCATAAAGGCTGCAATGATTGACGAGACCTCCTTAAGCCATAACCTATGCTGAAATGTTCTTCAAAATAGACTGCAAAGACACACTTTCCATGAATTTTATTTTTTTCTGTTGTGTGTAAATGTGAATAGGAGAAACAGAAGAGTTGTTTGGAATGTAGTAGGCATTGATTTTTCTATTGTACACTACTAATTTTTTGACATTCCTGATACTTGCTGTATATACCTTTATTTTTTTCTTAAACAAATGAATCAGATTTTGTAAAAAAAAAAAAGTAAAACACCAGGCAAATAAGAAATGCAATCCTATTTTAACCTGAACTGATCTACCTGAAACTGGACTTTATTAAATTACTAAATTACTTATTACTACTGAATTCCTACATTATGACAAGATTCAATAAAATTCTTAAGATGCTATTAAACATATTGTTTGGAAGTGTAAAAGAGCTTCACTGATAACTTATCTTCAATGATCTTTACTTATCTTTATTATATTTTGATAAACAGAACATGTCTAGGCAAATGTTGGATAATAGCTCAGGAGGCTCTGCTGTCTCTCTCTCTTTTCTTTTTTTTTTTTTTTTAATCTCTCTCTCTCTCTAAATAAATAAATAAATAAATAAGTAACCTGAAGAGGTTTTCTTTGTTAATGGTTGTACCATCAGGTTCAGAAATTGATCTGGGGTTATACTTCATTCTGCTACTTCTTTATGTTATATTAATGCAGCATTGTATATGGAAAATTAAATGGATAAAGTTATTTGTTTAAATTAAAGTCTAATACAAGTTATTCTAGGATCTTGCTTTTAAGATCCCATCCTTTCCAAGGAAAAATAGGTAAGAGTGTCATTGATTCTATTATTAAAGTTTCTGCCACTGAATATTTCTTTGCAAGAAAAATACGACAACAGCTATACAGTACATGTAGCGGTATACAAAGGAGTCCAGAGACTGTGAAGAAACATTCCCAAATGTCTTTTTATTTTGAATCTCAGTAACAGAAGCAGTGCGTTTATTTTTGTTTTGGTGATTCTTCAGTGATTTTAATCAATGTCAGCTGTACATCTTTTCGGTTATTTTTCATTTTCTCAGTATGTTCCTTTCCCTTCATCTTTTTGTCATCTTGATTTTTGCAAATGTCATTAGATCAAACTTAAGTCTACTCTTCTGTATAGTGCATCCAAGAGGATGCCATTGATTATTTGTCATTCCAGTACAGGGATTTTTATTTTATTTATTTTATTTTTTATTTTTTATGTAAGATTGAATTTGTATTAAAATATCAGAAAACAAACATTTTCAAATTTGATCCTTAGTCTAAAAATAGTTAAGCAGTATATTCATAGGATCCAGTTGAAATTGCAATGTATGTCAATAGGGACAAGGCCACAGAATTCGTAATTCTGAAATATTATACAGCTAAGGGCTTTGGCTGTTAATGACATTTGCCATTCACCTCCTCATTTGTCTCTTCTAATTTGGAGTTTTCTGATAACTAATTTTACACCCAATATATGTAAATGTTCATTGTTTTATGAGCAGAATTAAGTTAAATTTCCTTGTAAAAAGAAAACATTTGCGTTATTTTAAATATCATTTCAAGGGACTATGTACATTCATCTCAAGTACTACTCAAAAGGTTTCTGGATGACTGTTCATATTGTTATTTCAATGCCAGGGTTAGAAGTCATGTCATTTCACTGCTAAGCTTGTTACCTCTTATTTTTATTGTTATTATTATTTTTATTTTATTTTATTTTCCTCAAGGAATAATCTGTTTGGCTTTGAATATTAATTTGTATTGACAAAATTGTATGTGGCTTATTCATTTTATCAGCCTGCTAAAGTATATTTGCCCCCTCAGCTCCATACTGTGAGATTTTTATTACTGTCCTGTCTAACCTAATTTTTCTGTGTATGACAAATATTTGTCTTAGCTATAGTGTGTGAATATGTTTCGTAAATAAAACGTTATTAGCTAATATTCCACGTTAATGATTCCATGTATTGTTAAACATTCAATTCATTACATTAAGTTGAAAGAGTCACTTTCAAAAAATAAGTGCTTAAAAATGGCAAGAATAACGAGTCTGGCTTTAGGCTTAAACTAAGCTTTCTACAGGTTTTCTACAGGTCTCAGAGTTTAGGAATACTCACAACTTCACAACTAGGATGGCTTCCTTAAATTGCTGCGGTAAGTCTTGACCCTACTGTGTGGCCTGCCTCTCTCTGTTTCCTTCATGCATAAGCAAAAGTTCATCCAACAAATAATGCAGAAATATTTTCACTTTGGATCTTGGTGTTTTAAAGAAAAATAGCCTCAGTGCAAATTTTCTTCTTTCTATGAGTCTGTGGTTTCTATGAGTTCTGCTCTCTGTGCAGGAGTGCAAACCTCCAAAATAGGGGCAGAGTATAGAGCTGTATATAAAATTTTCTCTAACTGTTTATGAATCTGATCCTTCACATATACAATGACTAGTGTAACTCACAGATCAAATATTTTTCAAGGTCACTTACAATAGTCTTCACTGCAATTACTTTAAATTTGCTGCAGGGTTTTGGCTGGACTTTGTGTTCCAAGAAGAGTCTTTCATATTTTGTAAAGCAGACTTAAAATAAAGTTTATTAGAAACTAACCCAATTATATTTTTGTCAAAAATAATAGCCTCTCCATATTGCTTGTTTTTGTTTTCTAGTTAGACAAATATTTTAGTAGCTGTAGGCTATAATATCTGTCATTTATTGTGAGAAATAGGGTGGAGTAGAGTTCTTCCCATCACAGCTGATGACACCTAATTATATACCAGAAAATAGAACTCCCTGGGGAAGAAAAGAATTCAGATCATGCTCAAGTGCAATTGTTTAAGGCTATTTTGGATAGTGTGAGTATTTATGAGCTCCATTAATAATAAATGAACTAATGTTGTAGCTCTACAATTTCCAGACAACCTCATCTGACCGTTGAGAAGATGTTGTCTGTCTGGCAATAATGAAAATACATAAATATTAATATCTTCAGGAAAGAAAAAAATAAAAAGTCTTACCACTGGTTGAAAGTACATAAAACATGATGAAAAATATAAAAATTGTTGGGCATTGCAATTTGGGATAGCTAGCAATGTTTCTTCATTTACAGTTTAAAAGACACATTAGGTATTTTCTCTGTAACAAAAGCCATTACATTTTTACCCTTCAGCCAATTGCTTAACAAAGAGTATTAATTACTTGTAGAATCATAATGCTGGATAAATATGCAGTTGCACAGAAAATTTTAAGTCTTATCACACAAATTTTTGGAGTAGTTTTTGAGCCTAAAAGATAAATGAAGGCTACATAATTCCAAGTAGATAAAACAAACAAACAAAACAAAAAATTAAATGAGCCCCATGTAAGAGTACTTATCATACTTACCATGGAATTTTATGTTTATAGAAACACAGAAACCTGCACAAATGCCATAAAATGCTTTCTAAACCCCTTTTCACTGAAAATACTGATAATTACAAAGTTTTTAGCATTTTGTTTGAGGCTATTCTTTCCTTATTACATAATTAATTCCACAAACATTATATCATACTCAACAGGAAGATAACGTGTTCATACTTTCTGTTGTTTATGATAGTCATTATAATGCCTAGGAAGCCTGGTGGAAGCCTAGGAAGTCCTGGAGGAGAACAAAATACAAAAAACAGTATTGTCTTTAATTTCTTAAAATCTGAAGATATGATTTTACCCACCTTCATCAACATGGGTATCACACTCCACAATTAGGAAAATAAGAAGCACCCTGAACTGTGAGTCAGGAGAGTCATCTTCCTTCCACTTAGATTTACAGCAGAGAAAGAAATCCTACTTGCTGAAGGATTTCTACAGTATGTGATGTAGGTGTATCCTGGGAGCCCTGTGCAACAGGAGACAGGAACAGAAGGGGAGAAAAGACACAAAGTGTTAGAAAACTTGCACAATTCTGCAAGTCACATAGTCTTGTTTTCCTGGTGGTGGCAGCAGTACTGTGCAAGCTTTTTTTTTTTTTCTTTCATTTCCTAACAGCTAAACTGTTAATTATACAAAACAGGGACAGAACATTTTAATCTGTGAATTCAATCAGCATAACCAGGGACTGTAAAAGATTAAAAAATAGTAATAATGAGTGCAAGTTAATTGCTTTTATCTCTTGTCAATGAATTTAGTATTTTTTTTTTCAGTAGTATAAACAAGTATCTTTATCATCACACAATTTCACACAACTGCTCATATATCTATGTATCAGATCTAAGAATAAAGTGATGAAATAACCCTCTGGCATGAAAGAAATGACATAAAAGTATAAATATATGAGCAATTTTAACCCAAAATCCAAACTCTGAAACACAAAACAGTACCAAGGACACAGTTATAGTTCAAAGTCTACAGTAGCAGGTACAGAATAGATATGATTTCTTCCACAGCTTGATACAGTTTATATACCAAGTCACTTTGTGAACGATATCAAAAGATATGGCTCAGAGAAAGACAGTCTGTTGAAAATTCCTTTCTTCTTCTTTCAAAAAATTTTCATTGTCTATTTATCTGGTTAATTAACCTTTTTGTATACCACCTTTGAAACCCAGAACCTTCTGTTTCAGAGAAACAGGATAACGGAACACGAGAAATGTACAAGAGATAAGAAAGAATCCATTATTTTTCTGGTTCTTTTCCTATTGTTGAGGCCTATTGTGCAGGGGCTTTTTCAAAATCTAGGAAGTACAATACAGAGGAAATATGAGAAAACTTACCTTTGTCACAGTCCCGAGTCATTATTTAGTTGGTGTACTGGGTCTGGCTGGAATGTTAACTTTCCCGGCAGCAGCCCATACAGTACCGTACTCTGTACTTGTAGCTGGAACAGCAGTGTTATCACACCAGTGTTGTGTCCACTGCTGAGCAGCAGTGGCACAAAGTATTGGGCCTTTCTCTAACCCTCCTAGGGGGTGGGCAAAAAGTGAGGAGAGAAACATCACTAGGGCAGCTGACCTAAAACAACCAAGGGGATATTCCATACCATGTGACGTCACACTCAGCAATAAAAGGTGGAAACAGGAAGAAGAGGGGAGGGGTGGGCTCTTGTTTGGAAGACGTCGGTCCTCCTCTCAACACCGGCTGTGTGCGTTGAGGCCTTGCTTCAAGGACGTGGTCAATCATCGCTCATTTATGGGAAGTAGAGAGTAATTTCTTTCCTCTGCACTTCCATATAGCCTTCATTTATTTTGTTTGTTTGTTTTCCTCCCTTCTTTTTATTTTTTTCCTTTTCCCCTCCCTTTTCCCCTTTCCCTTTTTATTTCCCCTTAGTTAAATTGTTTAGTTCATGGTAGTCTTTATTTAATTATTATAATTATTTCCCTTTAATTAAATTATCCTTATCTCAACCCGTGAGTTGTTCTTTGCTTTACTTCTCCCCCTCCTCATTTAAAGGAGGGGGAGTGAGAGAGCGGTTGTGGGGTTTAGCTGCCCAGCACGGTAAAACCACCACAGTTGGTTATCCCCATGCTCACAGAGTTGGGTATTTGGTAACTCACATAGACTGTAAAAAAGGACACATGGGAGTAAATTACAAGATCCTACAGCAAGGAGGCTATTATTTATTTTCCAACACATGAAAAATGGTAGTCTCTGTTAGAATTATCTTAATAGCAAATAATCTGTACTAATTTTGTTTTGTGGTCTTCATTTAAACCTCTGCTGTATTATATGCACTGACATGCATATGAATTCTTATATGAATGCATACAAAGACTACTACAAAAATTTCTGTTTAGAACCCCACCACCTAAAAAAAATAAACTTAACAGTTTCTAATTATTCTTTAATTCCTTTGCCTTATTACTCTTATATAGCTGTTATACAGAACTGTGTGCTCCCCAAAACTCGAGACATCCTTCTTATTCTTAACAAGGCATTTGAGGCATTAGCAGGGTCAAAGATTCACCCTCATTCACTGAGCAATATTAAACACGAATAATTGGAGATACTTTTGCTATTTTTAAACAGCTAAGGGAATCTCTACACCAATAATTTATTTAAACCATTAGCAGTGAGATGGCAATATTTAATCCATGAATAATTTCTATTTTATGGATTTCTGTTTTACTTTTTTTGAATCAGAAGGGTAAACCCATCTAATACATAGTAATTTGCAGAAGGCAAAAAATACTTTTCTCCTTTGTTTTAATAATCATAGAATCATAGAAGATCCTGAGTTGGAAGGGACCCTTAAGGATCATCAAGTCCAATCTTGACACCACACAGGTCTACCCAAAAGTTCAGACCATGTGACCAAGTGCACAGTCCAATCTCTTCTTAAATTCAGACAGGCTCGGTAATAATGATAAAGCTTGAGACTCATTCCAGTACATACTAGAGATAGCATGGCATTTTTAAAAAAGATTTTCTAATAAGAAGAAAAAGAAAATTGCAAGATCTGTGGGTTTAACATTGGTATCAACAAAATCTACTAAATATACTACCTTTCTTTGAAAAAAAAATAAGATAAAAATGTTCAGAACATCTTTTGGGTGAAGTGTAGACATCCTTTTTCATTAAGAACTGAGTTTTATTCCACTGAACCGTATGATCCAGATCTTCTCATAACACCTCCACATTTCACTTTGGTCAAAGGAATTTCTCCCACTGGTGCTGGATGGTTTTCTCTTGGGGTAGGGTGCTATTCAACACACAAATGAATTAGAATCCACCCAAAGGTTCTACCAGATTTATTAATAAAAAATTAAATATTGTACAGGTTTGTTGTGGTTCCACTCGAGTGGGCAGCTGAGCCGCTCTCTCACTCCCCCTCCTCAAAGAGGAATGGGGAGAAAATATGTGAAAAGGGCTCAAAGGTTGAGATAAGGACGAGAAAATCATGCAGTAATTATTGTAACGGGCAAAACAGACTCGGCATAAGGAGATAGTAAGATTTATTGCTCATTACTAACAAGCTAGAGAAGTGAGAAACAAAGGAAAGAAACCAAAAGCACCTCCCCCCCCATCCATCCTCTTCCACCTCCTCCCCCCAAGCGGCGCAGGGGAATGGGGGAATGGGGGTTATGGTCAGTCTACAGCGCTTCTTCCCTGCCGCTCCTTCTCGGTCACTCTCATCCCCTGTGCTGTGGGGTCCCACCCACGGGATACAGTCCTTGATGAACTGATCCAGTGTGGGCTTCCCACAGGCAGCAGCTCTGCCAGAGCTGCTCCAGATATGGGTCCGTACCACGGGGTCCATCCCTCAGGAGAAAACTGCTCCAACCTGGCTCCCCCACGGGCAGCAGCTCCTGCCAGGTCACCTGCTCCTGCATGGGCTCCTCTCCACAGGCTACAGGTCTGACCTGGAATCTGCTCCGGCAGGGTTCTTCCACAGGCTGCAGCCTCCATCAGTGCAGGGCCACCTGCTCCACCGTGGTCTCCTCCACAGGCTGCAGCGTGGAACCCTGTTCCACTGTGGTACTCCACGGGCTGCAGGGGCCATCCTGCTTCACCATGGTCCTCACCACAGGCCACAGGGGACTTCTGCTCCGGCGCCTGGAGCACCTCTCCCCCTCCTTCTGCACTGACCTTGGCGCCTGCAAGGCTGTTCCTCACTCCTTTCACTCTCCCAGCTGCTGTGTGGCACAGCATTTTTTTCCCTGTCTTAAATATGCTCTCACAGAGGCACAAAACAACATCGCTTATTGGCTCAGCTCTGGAAAACAATGGGGCTGTTCCCAAACATGGGGCAGCTTCTAGACCCTTCTCACAGAAGCCACCCCTATGGCCCCCTGCTACCAAAACCTTGCCACGTAAACCCACTACATGGTTTTTAAGAGTTATATAAACCGTTGTATTTAGTTTTCTTTTTTTTTTTCTTTTATTCATCAACCAAAAAGTCCAGTTTTGTTTCAAACCACTAGCTGCTAAAAAATAATATATTCAAGTGTAAATATAGACAGCATAGCTGTCATCTAGATGTATAATATCTACACACAACACGAGACCAATAACTTAAATTACTGCTCTTAAACATACGATGTTTTTCTGAGTCATTTGAACTCTCCTATTTTCTAGATGTTTTTGTTTTTTTTTTTATCTCTGTAAACCATTTTTATTGTTGTTTAATCACTTATTGTTTAAAAGTATGAAAAAATAAAGTTAATTCGAAGCAACTGAAGCCCTGACTGAATATAAGGGAAAACTTTTTCACAGTTAGAGTAGCCAAGCATTGGACAAGGTTGACAAAACAGGCAGTGAAATCTCCAGCCTTTGAGTTTTGTAGATCCAAGTGGATACAGTATATATATATCAATAAAAATCATGAAAATCATGGTATATATATATATAATGAATATATATATATGTGTGTCTATATGTGTGTGTGTGTGCGTGAATATGATGACTCCAAGCAGGGGGAGAGGGATGCCATCCAAAGGGACCTTGACAGGCTTGAGAGGTGGGACAAGGAAACGTCATGAGGTTCAACAAGGCCAAGTGCTAGGTTCTGCATGTGGGCTGGGGCAATCCCAAACGCAAACACAGGCTGGTAAGAGAATGGATTGAGCCCTGGATTGAATGGATTCAGCCCTGATGAGAAGGACCTGTGGATGTTGGTTGATGAAAAGCTCAACATGAGTCAGCAACATGTGCTTGTAGCCCAGAAAGCCAACCATATCCTGGGTAATAATTATTATTATTATTATTTCCCTTTAATTAAATTATCCTTATCTCAACCCGTGAGTTGTTCTTTGCTTTACTTCTTCCCCTCCTCATCTAAGGAGAGAGAGTGAGAGAGCGGTTGTGGTGTTTGGCTGCCCAGCACAGGAAAACCACCACAAACGGGGACATACAGGAAACCTGGGGAGGGACTCTGTCAGAGAGTGTAGTGAAGAGTAAGGACTAATGCCTTTAAAATAGGGTAGATTTAGATGACATATTAGGAGGAAATTCTTCACTCATAGGGTGGTGAGGCACTGGAACATATTGCCTAGAGTAGTTGTGGATGCCTCATCCCTGGAAGTGTTCAAGGCCAGGCTGGATGGGGCTTTGTGCAAAATGGTCTAGTGGAAGGTGTCTGTGCCCATGACGGTGGGGTTGGAACTAGATAATTTTAAGGTCCCTTCCAATCCAAACTGTTCATTAATTTGATATATATTTTTAAAAGATGCTTTACCATAGGAGTTTTGTTTTTTGGCCTAGGGATAAATTGGGAATAGGTAATACAGAAGAATGCCAGACATTTCTGTTGCTGAATCTGTATGGTACATTACATATAAGATGGAAGGCTATCTGTGAAAAAACAGTTCCTCTGGCTTTTTACAATTTTCACTTATCTCCTGCTCTCCATGACCAATTATTTGTTAAAATTCAAGGTTTAGATTTTGTTTTATTCTCATTCTGCCTGTTTCAGTGCTAAATCCAAACTTTTATTTCCATTCTATTTTCCCTTTTATTCTCTTTGGTCTGAACTGAATTTCACTTGACCTGGACAGTTTATTTCTATTACAATCTAGTATGAGATTCTCTAGAAGCATACCAGCAACAATTTACAGTTGCTGGTTAACAAAAGCCTGGAGCTTTGGGAAAAAAAAATAAAAAATAAATAAATAAAAAAAGTCCTCCTTTACAATAGAATTGAGAATGTTCGATGTAAGCAAAGATGTTCTATATTAACTTTAATTTCTGAAAGGCCTCTAAAAGATTAGAATAGATTTTCATATAAAAGATTAAAGGAATATCTTTCAAACAAAGGCCACTCCCAATCAATTTCTAAATATCTGATCCAAAATATGATGATATTCTACATCTTAAAAAAAAAAAAAAAGGCTGGAGTTCATTTAACATTGGCAAACAATATATTCTTTTCTGCTTTCATTCTCAGAAATACATGAGCTGCTTTATGTGACATTAAAGTTAAAAAAGGAAAAGAAAAACACAAAGAAAATCAATCTGAAGCAATCATTTGAAATGGAAAATATATACCCAAGTAGATGAAATTTATTGATATTCTGAGCAACTGAAAGCAGAATCTAGTAATGAAAATGATCAGACTATCTTAAAAATAAGTGGCATTACCACCATCTTAGAAAATAACTGTTCAGATATGTTTGGGGAAATTAATGCTCAACAGAATTAAAGGGCAACACAGTTGTAGAAAGAACGCCAAATCAAGTAACTGTTCCCTCCACATTTAAATATGATCAAGTTAGAATTATGCAGTTTATATATTTTTTAGTACTGAAATTCTGGTGGTGTCCTACAGTCACCATCTCCAGAGCATTCTGTGCACACACAACAGGGACTTTTATTGCAGTGACCTTTACTCGTTGTCAGCTGTGGACCATGCTATGCTGAGCATAGCACGCCATAAGAACAGATTTACTGTCTAGGTCTAGTTCTGGTTAAAATTTAGTATGTATCAATTAAACATTGTGGGATTTGAGATGGTGGATAACAAAGTGCTGTCAGCTTCACTGCATGGAAGGAAAATTCAAGGGCATATGTACTGAGCTGACCACTTTTCTAGATCACAGTTTATAATCTCTAAGGGAGAATTCTCATTCAGCTCTCAATGAGTTCTGTGTGATCGGAGGCCAGATGTGCACAGGGGACTTAGGAGGAGCTTTAAAACAAAACAAAACAAATCAAATCAAAACAAAACAAAACAACAAAACAAAACATTTTTCTTATCGTCACCATGATTTTGGAAGTCAACTTAGCCTATATTCTGAATAAGAAGGGCTGATATGATGACATATCTACATTCAGTGCTGTTGGAGAACTTGTCCAAGTTGCATAAATGAACACAGTTTGTGCTGACATAACCAAGCCAGTACAATTTGGATTATGATTTCCATACACTTTGCATTCCCTCTTATTCTATACTGCACTGATTGATATCTTTGTACATTGACAGCAGAATAAGAGTTCTGTCTGGACACTAGGAAATATATCTTATTGACTTTTAATATGTAGATGCTTTCTAAGTAAATGTCTTACATCATCCATTTCTTAATATTCCTGTCCCATGGTAGCCTCCTTTAAAAGGAATGCTGGCTTCATCTTTTCTTCAGTATTTCCATCCCTCTAACCAGCTGTATCAGAACAAAATACTCTGCCTGACCACAATAGCTAGAAGGGAATTCTGCCATTTCACACTACGACTTAATAATAACTTTTACCTGTATCATCATGGGTGGTTTTCTGCACCTTCTCTAAATATTTCCTTAGAACTGTGTTCTTGCCTCGGCTGGTTTTTGAACCTTTGTAGTATGAATCTGAATCAAGCCTATCTGTCCAGCCTGCTGTATTTTCAGTTTCCCCATTGCTTCCTGAGACCTGGCAGATAGGTATATTTTCAACATGGTCATGCACATATATGACTGAAACAATTCTGTAAAGACAGAAGAAAATGTGTTGTTGTTGTTCTTTTTGTCATAAAGCTGTCTAGTATTTCTTTACTCTTTGTTAAAAAAAAAAAAAAAAGCTTTAAGAAATGGTACACGTTATATTCTGCAAGTACTGCAATGAAATGTAGACTCACAGAGAGCTATAATACTTTTAAAATTAGAACCATAGAATCATCTAGGTCAGAAAAAAATACTACCATTTCAGTTCAGCATAGTAGAATTAGACCTAAATAAATTCTACCTGTCTCCTAATAACTGCTTCAGCTGCATCTTAAAATGGCCTGATTAGATAAGCAGTTCAGTCTATCTATCTGAAAATAAATATTTTTTTTCTTGTATATCTCTTTTGAGCTTTCAGCTACTGTTGAATATGCATAAAATCCTGATACTTTTCTCCAGTCTACAGTCCCTTTAGAATGCAAATACCTCCCAAAATAATTCTGCCATGCTGAATTTTATGGGACATTCCACTGAGCCCCACCCTGTAAAAGAGTTTAGTTTCATATATTTGATGTAGATATGAAAAAATACATTGCAAAAAACAGTTCCAATTTTGAGTGCTATTAACTTCCATGACTATATAGAAGGTGTCTGAAAGAAATTTATTACATTCTTTGTCATTCTTTGTCATTTTTTGCACTCAGTACTAACCTAACTAGAATAATGATAGAGTAGTCAGAGAAAATAATGACACTGAAAGGGACCTTTGGAAATCATCTGGTTAAATCCCAAATATAACTCAGGTTGCTTAGGACCTTTAGCATTCAAAAATAAAATATCTCCAACTGATACTTCAAAATCTCATGTGAAAATCTGCTCGTGTGTTTGGCCACCTTCACTGGGATTTATTTATTTATTTATTTTTCTTATGCCCAATGAAAACTTCCATTGCTGCAGCTACTGCCAGTTATCCTGTGCATGTCACTGTGCAGCTCCACATGTAGCACCATCATCTTTGTAACCCTTGAATATTTCAACTAAATCTTTCCTAATCTGTCTCCAAACTAAATAACCTATATCTCTGTCTTTTGTTGTGCAGTGTGTGCTACAGCCCTCAGCACTCTTAGTTCTTCTTCACTGGACTTGTTCCAGTTTCTTTATGTGTCTCTATTGTTGATGGGCTGATAGCCATATACAATTGTATACAATACAGATGTGGCTCAATAAATACTAAATACCATCAATAACCATCTCCATCAACAGCAAAGCTACACTCTTGCTATTGCAACCCAGTATGTAGTTAGCCTTCTTCACTTATTCATTTTTGCATTTTTTTGCTTCATTGATGCATTTTTTTTCATTTAATCGCTGATACATTTCATCAAAAGCTGATTACTTCATCCAGAAAGAGACCCATATTCCTTAGTTTTATTTAGCCAATTGTCTGCCAGCTTGTGAAATTGTATTGAATTCTTAAGACAGGTTCTAATTTTATCACTGTTTGCTGAAGCAGTTCTTCTGTTGTCCTCCTCCGTAGCAAAAGGCCATTTGTTGTGTTCAAGCTGAGAGAAGAGTGCTGGGTTCAGCCATTGCGGTATGTGCCTTACCCACTCATTTTCTTGTACATTCATCTAGAATCTGTTGTTTGAAGAGGCTGTCTCTGAAGCTCAAGCTGTTACCTTGCTTTCTTTTGCCCTTCAGGCCAGACCTCCTGAGAATCCACTAGTAAAAGCCTCTCACAAGGTCCAAAGAGTTTATTTAGGTATCACTTTAGGATTTTAAAGTTTAGTATATCATGATCACTGCAGTCATGAACCATCACACCACTGGACAGCTTTTTTGAATTTGTAAACAGCACATCCAGTACAGCATGTAGTCCAGTATGCCCATCAAAACCTTTGTCAAAAATTGCTCCCAACACACCTGAAAGATTTTTGTGCTGACCCACCAAATCTCTGCAATCCTAGAGATGTCATATCTCCACACATGTCCATGGGTTTCCTGTCCTTTGTCTTTGTTCCTCTTGGTGCACAGGTTTGTGTAGAGTTGAGGCAGCAGCAAACTTCCTGCTCCACAGCCCCAGCCAGGCAGCAAAAGAACCAGAATACGTTCCTGGGGATGGGCTGAGGGCAGGCTGAGATGTCAGCCTGGTGGTGGTCAGTATCAGGTCTAGTGAGGGGAGCAAGGGTCAGACACAGCTCTGGATGTTTGGACAGGTTCATGGGGACATGTTGTACTGGGCTTGGCTGAGATGGAGTTAACCTCCTCTGCAGTGGCTTATAGTGTGCTGTTCTCTGCACTTGTAGAATCTTTTGCACTCCACACCAGCGTTTTGTCTATTGCTGAGCAGTGCTGGGACAGCACCAACAATCCCTGTAACCCCCACAAAGCCAGCAGGCTGGGGATAGACAAGAAGTGGGGAGGGGACACCACCAGGGTAGCTGACCTAAGGAATATGCCATTCCATATGATGACACACTCGTGATGACACACTAAACGTGATGACACATTTTTTGGTTCTGCTTTCTACTCACAAGAGGGAAGACAATCCCTAAAAGACTTCTCTAACTCTGATTTTATAAAGACTTTTAGCTCTATTCCCACTGTAGCAGACAATTGAAAACTCTTAAGGCATTATATATATATATTTAAATTCATCCATTACATTATATCAACTCACATCCACAAGGATAAAAAGATCTGGCAAACCATAAAAAAATAATACACTGTATCAGGTCTGTTTAAAAATAGTAATAATAATAATAATAATGCATAATGAATGCAAAAATACTGAAAGTTCTTAATATATTTTATTTGATTATTATGAATTTCAATAGAGAAAATTCAGTTTACAATAAGCAAGCTCAAAACAGAAATAGAGGGTCTTGAGATTCAGACTCACTTCTGAATGTTTGTCAAAATAGTAGATCTGTTTCATTAATTTAGTTCTCTTTTATCTTGGTTGCCAACATAATATATTAAAATATTTATGCTTAATATATTTTAGGACTTCTGCTAATATGCTGTCGAAACATAGCCTGTTATGATACTGTCTCATTTCCATGATTTTTTTTCTTTAAGTTTTCAATTATTTGCAAAACACACAAAAGGAATGGTCAGTTGAGATATTCATAATGGTAATAACAATAATTTAATTTACAGAGGAAACCATGCCAGGCAGTAGATATTGCAGTCTTTTTATTATTATTATTATTTTTTTTTCTGAATAATTAGAATGAAACCTGAAATATCACATCATTAATCTGTTTCTCATAAAATTAAAAATAGTGGAAAACCTCCATTGTTGGTAATGATTGGAACATTATAACCTGTTGTTCCTTCTAAACACTTTAATATCTTCCATTTAAAATTAACTCAATTAGCTAATTCATTTTAATTTTATAACTAAAATACATAATTACTTGTCACAGAGGACTAAATATTCACATTTATTCTCAGGTTATCAAGTCTTCTACTTCTTAACATTAAGATAGTATTGCTAAGACATGTACAAACCATAGAATCACTAAGGCTGGAAAAGGATGTCTGGTCCAACCATCCCCTTACCACCAATATCACCCACTAAACATATCCCTAAGCACCACATCCAACCTTTCCTTAAACACCCCCAGGGATGGTGAATCCAATACTTCCCTGGGCAACCCATTCCAATGCCTAACCACTCTTTCTGAGAAGAAATTTATCCTAATTTCCAACCTGAAACCAAAATGAAATAAAACTATAGAAACAAAATTTCTTCAAGATTTTAGTTTAAACCCAACATTAGAAGACTTACTTTTTTTTTTTCTTGTTGTAATTCATAGAAGTTCTCATTTAGACAAAGTATTAAGCCCTCAAAATATCATCTGTTTCAGAGCAGTGAAAAGTTCAGGATCAGTTCGTAAGAGTGCCAACAAAGACAGGGTGGAGCAAAGGCAGCTTACTTCAGCCAACAGTCTGGCTTCTGAGGGTAAAAAAAGTTAAAGAAGTGACTACAGTGTTATCACAGAATTTTTTGTAAAAAAAAAAAAAAAAAAAGAATTGATAAAAATTGACAAACAAACAAAACAAGCAAACCTCTTTTACCCTTTACTTGGTTTAAGTCCATAAAATGAGTTTGATGTTGGTGTTATAATGGTATAAATGAGTCTGATGATAGGAACAAAGCAGATAAGAATCAAGAACATTTCACTTCCCCAGTGAGCACAGAAAGAAGCATCTTCCTGGTCACCAGTTATCACAGTTAGTATATCCTTCACATGTTCTGAGAAAATATGGCCATTGAGTTGCAAAGTCTGAATGATGCCCCAGGAGTTATTGCTTTGGGGGAGAATTACCAGTATATAATAGAAGTTTGAATTCAAGGGAGGCAGTGGGGAATAGTGTGTGTTAATCTCTAGACATCTGTAGGTCCTTAGAAGTTAGCTAGAAGGTCAAGTAAGGATGACTAGAAGGGGTTGCTTATCTTCTTTGGTTGATGTGGTCTCTATAACTTTCAGCTTGTAGTTAAATAAGATGTTCAACTATTTTTGCGTCATTAGATAGGTGATACAGCTAGCATATTTTTAATCTCAATTTAGCTGTTATGTCACAATCTTATCTTTAAATTTTTCAAGGAAATGTGTCAAACTGTTAAAGGAAATATTGCTATCCTCTAGCTTTTAAATCAAGGTACACTTCTTTCTGCATACTTGCAATATTTAAAGTAAAGAAAATCCATTTAAATAGTCTATTAAAACTGTCATACAGAAACTCTCTGCTTTCACAGAAGAATCACAGAATGGCAGAAGTGGAAAGTTGTGTCTTCTGACACAACCCCCTGATAAAGCAGGGAGTTCTAGAGCAGGTTGAGCATGTCAGATTATGAATATCTCCATGGACACTTCTCTGGGCACCCTGTTCTAGTGCTCAGCCACCCTCACAGAACTTCTTTTAATTTACTCTTATTAAAAGTATTTAAATATTTACTCCATAATATACTCCATAAACTTGTACTATATATATATATTACAGCCTATGTGGTTTAAAGACTTTTTTTTTTCCTTTTCTAAATTAACAAGAGGAAAATTCCCTAGTTCTGCTTGCAGCGCAGCATTATTTTCACACTGTTAAACTGCAGGCAACGTACTATCAAAACTTCAAGGGGAAGTCAGTGTGCCAGGTCTTTCTTCTCAGTGTAATATCCCTGACAGTAAAACGAATATCGATGACAGCATTAAAAGTCCCCTGGCAGGGCTTTGCTAAATCTGAAAAAAAAAAAAAAAATAATAATAATCTAGCCACTCAGTACAAGCTTGCATGCATCTTTAAAGTCAATACAAGAAAAAAGTCTCCTTACATGCAAATTGACACAAGAAATAACTGAAAGATCTGCACTTTTCCTTTTTTTAACTCCTCGTGGAATGGCTAATGATAAAAAAGAAGCTAACCATAAATAAAATGCAGATTTTCAGATCAGGTAAAGCAGAAGGTAATATCCTAATTTTTAGATTTTTAGCAGGTGTTTTTTTTTTTTTTTTTTTTTTTTTTTAGAATTTAAGGGATACTAAATAGAATGACACTAAGAAAGTGGCAGGTATTGTTCTAATAACTCCCTTAACAGCTTTCTGATGAGCATGTTGAGAAACATTAAATTTTGAAGAAGACAGTTAAAATGCCTTCTGCTGAAAAATGGCTGGTTATGTTATATACTTGTTTTGATAAAAAGTGGAATATTAAATATGAAAAAGACATACACTCTGTTGACCTTACCTGGTATAAAGTTAATGAGTTTTCCAGTAATGGCAGTCTGGACAACATAAAGATATTGGATACAACTACTAGTGCCCTAGTAGGTGCTTAATGCAACATTCAGCAAAGAAGTAATCTATCCAAGACCATCTTTTCTGTCTCTTAATTTTCTTCCTTAAATTCTCTTAGTAACTCCAGGAATAAACTGTAGCCCAAAGCTGTGTCTGAGCACAAGAGTATTTTATTTTATTTTATTTTATTTTATTTTATTTTATTTTATTTTATTTTATTTTATTTTATTATTTTATTTTATTTTATTTTATTTTATTTTATTTTTTGTGATCAAACTCAGTATCTGGATGCTACTTTTGTATTAGAATTCAAATTACAGTAAAATAGTAATATAGGAAGATGTTGCTGCATGCATTCATTTTGAATCACAAAATATCAAAAGAGTGAGAATTGACTACAAATGTTGTGAAGTATTTAAACATTTTTCAAGTTTTTTCTTCAGAGCTCATTTTTCAGAACTCAACTTCATAGAGCAGATGAGGTTGCAGTTACAAGTCACTGAGCAAAGCCAGAACACCACAAAATTTTTACAGTTAAAGAACATTTTTTTTAAAAGTCTCAGAGTATAAGGCTGTTCTAGGTGATACACATTTATGGTCGACACGTTATTTATAGTGTTATTGTAAAATAACACTGTAGTGTTACCATGATTTACCATGTAGTTTATGCAGAATACCAGATGGTGTTTTACAGTAGCTATGGAAATGCCATTCTTTACTCTAGCCTTCTGACAGTGACTAATAACGCCACATGAAGATAAGAGGCTAGAGAGTACAAGGAAGACATTTGACCATGTATCTTTCCCTGGCATTCCACTCCCTCTTATGTGCCTTGACATCACAAAATCACAGAATGGTTTGCATTGGAAGGGACCTTGAAGACCATCTAATTCCAACCTCCTGCCGTAGGCAGGAACACTTTCCACTAGAACAGGTTCCTTAAAACCCCACCCAACCTGGCCTTGAACACTTACAGCAATGGGGCATCCACAGCTGCTCTGGGCAATCAATTACAGTGTCTCACCACCTTCTTAGTGAAGAATTTCCTTCTAATACCTAATCTAAACCTACCTCCTATCTTTTAGTTTAAAACCATTTCCACTTGACTTAAAGCAGAGAATTGAATAGTCTTGCATGGCACTGGCACCATTCTGCTAGAAAACCAATTATGTTTCATCAATGGGGAAAATTTTGGAAGAAACAGATTATTAACTCATAAACATCATCCTTCATAATTTCTTAAGGGCTTACTGACTATTGGCATATCCATTTTTAACATGGGATCCTGTTCAGAAACTAGTTTTACATAACAAGGGAAATATTACTTTTTGGCTTCCCTGTAGAAGCATACATCTTTCCTATCACTAGAAATTTTCATACTTGTTGAAATTATGCTAGACTAGTAATAGAAAGGGAATCATTAAGAAACTAGAGATAAATTATAGTAGAAGTATCCCTGCCAGCCTACTAGCAGTGTCAAGCAAAAATGGTATGGAATATCCCTTTGGTTGGTTTATGTCAGCTGCTGTGGTGATGTTCCTTTCTCACTTTTTTGCCCACCCCCTGGGAGGGTTAGAGAGAGTCCTGATGCTGTGCCAGCACTGCTCAGCAGCAGACACAACACTGATGTGATACCACTGCTGTTCTAGCTACAACTGCAGGGCACAGCACTGTATGGGCTTCTTCAGGGAAAGTTAACATCCCAGCCAGACCCAGTACACCGTCACAGTTAAATCCTTGGTCTCTATCCAAACTCTACGGATTTCATTCATTAGCAAAAGTGAACAAACCTGATTAATTTGTGATCTAAGTTAATGTTCTTCATAAGTGAATATGCTTCTTATAATTTTGAATCTGAGAAACAAATTCCATTATTTCCAGCTGAATTATCATCACCAGTACATTTCATCTAATTATGTATAAGAAGTGTAGTGAAAGTGTTCATATCTGACTAGGAAAAGAGGATTTTGATTTAAAACTTTTTTATTTAAATAACTTTATTGATTGAGTAAAAGAGAGAAGAAAATCTGCCTTCATTGCCTTACAAATTTATTACTTCTACAGTTCTAATAAAAATTAAAAGCAATCTAAAGTGTATTACTAGTAATAAAATGCAGAAATATGCCTCACAATTAGATAAGGATGAATATTTTTAAATTGTAACTGAAAAACCTGCTGGTGAATTTTGCTGAAATTCACAAAATCCTCCAAGTGATGTTTTCAGTTTTATTTAATTTTCTTCCAGAATAAAAACAAACATTCTATTGGGGTAATAAAGTAGTGCCATTACAGAATACTAACTATACACATACATTAATCTTTAATTAACAAAGAAAAGATTACATTTAAGAAAAGAATAGCATATGACAGGTGATTATTGATGGTGTTTTGTTTACTATGTGTGCTGTTAAGTACAGAAATTGGTAAAACAGAATAATTACTTTTCATATTGGAAAAAAAAATGAGTAAGGACATTCCCTTTTCATTTCATACAGTGAAACTATGATAATAATTATTAGCATGTTCTTGTCAACACAAATGTAATTATGTATTATTGATTCTAGTGGAAGCATATGTTTTAATTTAGAAGGATTTATGTATTTTAGTTTAAGCAAAAATGCCATTTAAT
This sequence comes from Anas acuta, assembly GCF_963932015.1. Taxonomy (NCBI): domain Eukaryota; kingdom Metazoa; phylum Chordata; class Aves; order Anseriformes; family Anatidae; genus Anas; species Anas acuta. The sequence continues at coordinate 20,023,983 of NC_088982.1, forward strand.
CAGAAATATATTGGCTTTCACTTTTTTTTTCCCCTTTTTTTCTCTTTATTATCTCATCTCTGTATATAATTAAGTCAATCTATTCAATATTTTTTCACCTCATAAGAGATGATACTTTCAATAGATAATAGCACAGAAATATATTCATGCATCTTATGTCAGAGAAACTAAATTTTATTTTTTTTTCATTTGCACTTATCTCCCTGTATATTGCAGTTCTTTGGTCCTGTGTCTCTGTTTTAATGTAGGAAGCAGATTTCTTAGCTGATGAATCAGCACTGCCTGATATATTTTGATGCCTGAGTGACTTTAGAGTAGTAATGAAAACTGCCACTTCCTAACAGGTATTTTGCTAAGTCTAGTGAAAAAAAGAAATGTTACATCTGGATTTATAGACTGCTGAGTCTTAGCTGCAGCTTCTTCTTCTTTTGGTTGAAAAACATTAATAATAGTATCAATACCAATTATAACAGAATAAATTGTAATTTTGTTGTTGGTGTATGTGTTTTTTTTTTCCCCCTCTATATTTCCAAAGCATAGATCCTTTGAATTACGGGGCAAAAGAACTTTAATTGCTAATGTTTCCAAGCATCTAAATCATTAACTGTGAGCAGTCAGCTAACAAAAATTCTTGGTCTATGGATAACATAATCAGTGTAAAAATTTCTGCCCTGATTCACTGGCAGTCTCTTGTTCTTTCCATTTATTTTGTTCTCAATATATACATTCATCCAGAGTTGGTATTTTAATGGCATCATTAATAGAAGATGTCTACATGGCCTGGATATTTGTGGTTCTGAATTATTTTGGACAAAGGAGTCATTTATAGTCATGTTTCCAGATGTTTTAGAAATTCTCATGTCTGTATTGCTTTCCCTCTAAGGAAGATACAAGCCCTTACAAATTTGAATGGAACTATGGAGGACTCTAAAAGCTCTTATGTACTTGCCTTAGGTTTCCACTGTAGTTCCATTTTGAAGAGAATCATGAGATCTATAGGCATACCTATAATTGGGTTTGTATGAATAAATTAATAAATAGTTGTATTCAAAAAAAATCTACTGTAGTTTAGTGTCTGTAAAGATAGAATTATGACTTGTTTAGGCAAAGGATTTGCATGATCTACTGTAAAATGCTTTTTATATCAATGTCAGAGATCTCAGTCAGGCTTCATATTATGGAAAAATATTGGAAAAACTTTGTTAAAATACAGGAGATTTCAAACAATCAAACAATTGTATATCATTTGTTTAAATCAATTTGGTTAAAATCATTTGTTAAACTGATTTTAAATTGTAAATCATTTGGTTCCAAGCAAATAAAAAGCAATCAAGCAAATAAACAGATGAGATAATGTTCTTGATTATTTTTTTATTTTTTTTTATTTTTATATATTTTTTTCTGACCTTATCACAGGTACTACATTAAATCACATCTGGAATTGTACCTGCTTATAAATTGTGGGAAAAGACTATGCTACACAGGCACAAACTACAAGTTTTGTCCTTCACAGAGTTACTTTTCACTTTTGCATTTAGTACATATTGAACGTTAAATTAAGAAGGAACAAATAGGGTTCACAGAAAAGTTTGCAAAAATAGAGGTTCATTTATTAACCAAAATTGATCAACCGTGAATGATACTTAATATTTGTGATGTGCTGGGCCTTTTTAGCATTCATGTATGTAAAATTCCATTTGTGAGGATATAATTAGCTCAAGAATGACCAACCTTATTGTGATTTTTTTCCTCCTCATATATAATCAGAATTTATTTTGTTGCAACTATTGTCTATTTCCCCATATCCTTTTTCTGTGCACTTGTGAGAAGCAACCGATTCTTTCATCTCTATAACTTTCTGCTAGGCAACCAAAGAGAACAATAAACTCCCCTCTTAGCCTTCCTTCCTAAACCCAGCTCCCTTAACACCTTCTTACATCCTGTGTGTTCCAGCTAATTTTACTACATTGCTGACTTTCTGAAGGACTCGGTCACTTCAGGTTGTTTTTTAGTGTCATATAAAAAATTCCACATAATGTGCCTACTGTTTCTTTTCTTTTCAATGGTCTCAGTAAAATCAAACATAAAATTTCAGATAAACATTATGAGACAAGAGAAACTTCTTACTCATAAAGAACAATGAAGCAGTAGAACAGGCTTGCCAGAGAAGTTGTACAGTCTCCATCCATGGAGGTTTTCCAAACTTGACTGGACAAAAAGCAGGGAAACCTGGTCTGGTCTTATTTTGAGCCCAAGGTTTGATTGGATGACGTTCTGAGGTATCTTTCAACCTGAACTGTATGTACTATGAGACTACAAACAAATGGCAAAATACAGAACAGATTAAAGATTAATGAATTCTCTTTGACTCCTGAATGCAGCTGGACCCAGTACCAAGTATCTTTTGATTTTATACTCCAAATAAGAATAGGTTGGAAGAAGTTTCAGGTGGTCTAAGTTTAGGGACATTTGTTTGGAGATTTTGTTTCAGTTTGTAGCAGTGTACATACTTGGATTTCTTTGGAATTATTTTCTACTGTTCTTTCACCTCAGTGAGCTTCAGAAAACTGTGCTTTATTTTGAAACAGAAACAAACACTTGAAAACCACTTTGAAATTCATCAGTTTGTATCTATTAAGTTGGAAGGATACTAACCTGAACATCTTAAACATATGGGACTTTTTAATTCACTATAACCTAACAATAGATGGATTGCAAGTTGATTCCTTCCCTTTGTACATGGCCAAGTAAAGGGACTAATTAAAACTCATTTGTTATAAAGGATTTATAGCTATGGAAATTAACCTGACTATACCAAGATATTTGAAGATTGATTTATTTTTTTTTAAGAGGATTAATAGTAAAAGAAAATTCACTAAGAAATACTGTGCTTTTGAATACATACAACAGTACTGAATAAAAACAAAGTGGTTTAATGAGAAAAAAAATATTGTAATAACTAGAACAAACATGTTCATTTTTGCTAATAATATCATTTTTGACTACTTAATTTCATTCACTACACACAAAGATTTCTGATTCTTTCCATCGTGTTTAAAATCATTTGTCAAGAAATATCCTACAAATCACATAATTATTTATCACAAACACATTTATGTCCTGAGCTCTACCATTGATTCAGATCCTGTACAATTATTAACTTGGTATACCTTTCTTGTCGACAATGAGCAATGCAATTGTTCAGCTGGAGATTTGGTTTACCTGAATATGACTGGTTTTAACCTTATTTGTAGCATTAGAGGTATTGGCTAACATACCAACAGAAAGTATCTTAAGAAACTGTGTGTTTCCCAAAACATTGGGACAGATAATAGGCTGTCCACAGTGGTACTCCGTATAATGCAGTGACAACCAGTGTTTTCATGCAGTCTTAGGTACCTTAGTAAAATAGTCCTAAATCAGCACTCACTTTGTCAAAAATATTACTACCAGAGATGTGAATAGTAATATAAAAATGAAAATGGGAAGACTTCTGGCTGCTTCTCTTCAGAATGTTTTTTTTTTCTTTTTTTTTTTTTTCCCGCCATTAAGACATCATAAATGTCTTGATAAGAAGCAAGAATATAATATAAAATACAAAACAAATTCTTATAAAGCTATAAAGCATGCTTGCAGAATAATCATATAATGGAATAATTTCCTCAATATTAAATTATAACAGTATAGAATATTTCTAAGAGCATAGAATATTTCTAATTAAAAAATGTTGTGAAAGCTTTAGTTAAATGTTATCTGCATCTTCCATATATTTTAAACAGTTCCAGTTCTTTTCTGAATATCAATAAAGTACAATAGAGAAATAATAATAATAAAAAAGTAAAATCACTTCTTAATTATGTATTTTAACTGATATGACTCTCACTCTATGATAATGTTTCTGTCTTAAAATAATTATGCTGAAATTGCCATCTTCAGTTATTAGCAATTCTGATGAAAATAAAGGCTCTAGGATACTACAGGCCAGAATAGCAAAATGTGTTTAGCTACACACCACACTGTGCTAGAGGGAAAGACAAAATGCAACCCTACTGTAGTTAAAAAATGAGATTTCCTCTGAGTTCACATCCCCTTCAAGGTAAAATGTGGTTTGATGTCTCATGGTCAACTCATGTACTGGGGATTAAGTTAATTAAGAGTTGCCCTACTCTATTAAGGCTCCCTGTAGACTAATTATTAAAGTGCCTTGGACCATTACAAACCTACAGCAATATAAAGTTACAAAAAGGGTTGCTTATATTATGAGCACTCCAGTACAATAAGATTGCCTTTTCCTCTGTTTTTCTGCCATCTAAAGAATAGAAAAATATACCAACAAGAAATCCACACATTTATTAGTTTTTGTTGTTTGTCTGTTTGTTTTTAATATATGCACATCCCTCTGCTTTTATCACTTGTAGTCAAATTCCTTTTAGGTGGAAAAGGTTACCTTTGTAATTTTCTATTTTTCTTTTCTTTTTCTAAATTCAGTCAGCATTTCAGTCAGCAATTTAGGGACTTTTGAAAGATCTAATTATGAAATTAAAAATATATAGCATCATTACACAGAATTTCTTGTAGAAATACTGAAACTATGTAGAAATTACATGATTTTTTCTTACACTTCGCTATTTTATCTTTTAAGAAAACAGAAATCACAGGATATGACTCTATTATCTCACCCGTTTCACACCAGTGTAGCTCTACTCATTTCACTAAAGGTTATCATAGTTTAGAACAGTGTTGCAAAATTATGAATAAGACAATTGTAAAAGAATATTTTTTAAATCTAATTTTGTTTAACATATTTTTATATTTGCTCTTCATTCTTAACTGAACTGAGAATGATAAAAAGGGGAAGAACAGTAACAAAATCACCCTCCCAGATCCAAGTAGTATCTCCTAGGCATAGGTTTATTTGTCTCTGACAACTAATTTTCCTGAATAGGGATAACAGTATCTGCTTGCTAGTCGCATGAGTTTATCAGCAATTTCAGTAGAAGCATACAAGGAAACTGTGTGCTTTTGAAAATCCACTTCTGCATTTCTCCTAGAATTTCTAAGTATAGGTACAGCTGTTTTGGCCATTCAACATGAAAAGAGGTTGTAATTACATGGTCCTTCTTAAAAGAAACACTGAACTTCAAGCTTATTACCAGAGCAAAGAGGCAACCTTGTACATAAGGCAGTATACTGAAAGTTACAGATTTTGAAAAAGCTGTTCAGTATAATTGACTTGTTCTTGTGCTTTGCTATTATACTGTGTAATTTAACAATTATGTTTACTGGATAAATATGGGCCATTTAAGACTGTTCCATAAGGATGAGAATGTCCTTTCTCTCACAGTTACGCACAGTGAACAAAATGAAAATAATTTTTACAGACCTACTATTTAATTGGAGACACATAAAAAGAAACTTCCGCATTTCAAATACAAATTACACTTCTGATCTTACTATATCATCTTACCACGTAATTATTAATAGTCTTTGTTAATCATAAATTATGTATTGCAGATTATGCTTTTACAGTTTTAAATAGATAAAATATCTGATTGATTTGACAAAAATAGCCCTCTTACCTTTAATTGTTGATTTGCATATGTTTGCATTGGAAGAATATTTTACACTACTTCGTTAATCAGTGTTAAAGACAAGAGCTACAACAACATATCTGAATGACATAAGACTAAATTTAGTAAAATATATTTATCTCTATATGTATAGGTATATCCTATGAAAACTGTTTCCCTCCGATTTGGAATTGTTGAAAGACTCACATGAGATAAATCCTGTCATAAGTCTGTGGAGTCTTGTACATGCAAATCAAAAGCTGAAAAATCTAGTTTGAAGTAGAAATTTAGAATTAGATTTGAAGTAGAAATAGGGACTTATAAACAATAGAGATATTTTAAGCCCAAAAGACAAATTCAGGAACCCTCTGTTGAGCTTTTCTATCAAATTGAGGTCATTACATCAAAAAATCATAGAATGGTTGGGGTAGGTAGGCAGCTCTTGGGATCGTATAGTCCAAGCTCTGTGCTCAAGCAGGATCAGCTAGAGTACGTTGTTCAGGACCACATCAAGTTTGGTTTTGAATATCTCTGCCATAGCATCTTGGTGCAATCTGTTACAATGTTTGACCACCTGCTTGTGTTCAGATGGAACTTCATATGTTTTGTGTCCACAGCTTCTTGTCCTGTCAGTGGGCACTACTGAGTAGAGTCACACTCCCTCTTGTTCAATCTCTTCCGTACACATTCAGGTCCCCTCTGAACCTTTTGTTCTCCAAGCTGAATAGTCCCAGCTGGCTCAGTTTGTTTTGTGACATGTTCCAGATGCTAGATCATTTTCATGGCCTTGTGCTACATACACTGTAGTAAGTGCAAGTCTCGTACTGGGGAGTCCACAACTGGACCCAATACTCCAGATGTGGTCTCAATGGTTCTGAGTAGAAGGGAAAGATCATCTCCCTCAGACTGCTGGCAATACTTTGCCTAATGCAGCCCAGGATGCTGTTGGCCACCTTTGCTGCTAGGGGACAGTGATGGTTCATGATCAATCTTGTTATCCAGAAGGACACCTAGGTGCTTCTTGGGAAAGGTGGGTCAACCCTCAGCACATACTGGCACTTTGGGTTATTCTTCCCCCAGTGAAGGACTTCATATTTTTTTTGCTGAACTTCATCAGATTCCTCTCTACCTATATCTCCAGCCTCTTGAGGTCCCTCTGAATGACAGCACAACCATGCAGTGTATAAGTCACTCTTTTCAGTTTGTAATGTCTGCAAAGCTGTTGAGGGTGCACTCTGTCCCATCATACAGGTCATTAATGAAGAGGTGGAACAGTATTGGCCACAGTGTTTACAACCAGGGTACATCACTATTGACTGATATCCACATGGATTTTGTGCCACTGATGACAGCACTTTGGGTGCAGTCATTCCAACAGTTTTCAGCTCACCTCACTGCCCACTTATCTAACCCATATTTTGTCAGTTTGTCTATGATGATGTTATGAAAGACAGTGTCAGAGTTTGTACTGTCAAGATAAACAATATCCACTGCTCTCCACTTATCCACAGCAAGAAGAACACCCACATAGTGCATACACAATTCAACAATAGATGACAGTCCAGTCATTAAATTTGGAATTCCCTGAGCTTGTGGGCTGGTTTGAGTCACTCATTTGAAGAAGACACCATGTCCTGTTTCTTGCCAGCCTGCCTGATAACCACTGTTGTATAAGTCTTTGCATGCTCAGATATTGAGTCTAGCCTGTTATTACTGGATTACAGAATTTTATATTGATTCAAACCATATAACTCTTCTACTGAAATGACCCAGATAGTTGTAATACTGATTTATGTTTGTTACTGTATTGCTCTGGGGGGATAAATTGTTTATCCCTAAAGCTGCTGGTCTGCTGTCTATTACTGTATCCCACATCTATAAATTTGTCAGGGCAATGTTAAGCCCTTACACCCTGTAACTGCTCATAGACCTACCTTCAACATTTCAGAGTTAGCATTCATAGGTACCAAAAACTTGTTAGAAGTGCATCAGTTTTTAAAATACTGACCATGTCCACATAAGGCCCATTCTTAAATATAGAATGTTTCAAATACAAGGTATTTGCCTCTACTTATCCTTCACGGTTCAACCTAATAGCTATCATTCTTGAGCTCTGATTCTGTGTAAAACTTGTGTATCCTAAGCCAGACACATAGTGTTTTTTTTGGAGATTTCTGTGATTGTGGCATTAATGTTAACAACAATGAAATTCTATTGTAATGAGTTGTTCCTCTCATTTATTTTTTTATTTTTATGACACAGTAGTTATGGTTTAAATTTCTTGTGCTAAAATAAACACACCTTTGCCATTTAGGAGGATAAAAAAAGTGGACATGAGATGTAAAAATTTGTACATTATTTACAGATTTATAACCACAGCTACCATTGTTAACGTTTCTAAAAGTTGACAGAAATAAGCACCTACCTAACAGTGTTGTTCAGAAACTATTTGTCACGTCATGTGCAGTACCAAAAGTTGACATTTCCGGCATGCTATGGCTTAACCCTGGTAGGCAGCTAACCCCCTCACAGCTGTTTGCTCATTCCCCCACAATGGGGCTAGGGAGAGAATCAGAAGGGTAAAAGTTTGAGAACTCATGGGTTGAGATAAAGACAGTATGATAGGTAAAGCAAAAGCTTTACATGCAAGCAAGACAAAATTAGAAATTCATTAACTGCTTCACACCAGCAGACAGATATGTAGCCATTTCCAGGAAAGCAGGACTCATCACATATAACCATTACTTGGGAAGACAAACACCATCACATTGAATGTTCCTCTGTTTTTTCCTTCTTTACCCCAGCTTTTATTGCTCAACATGGTATCATATGGTATGGGATACCCCTTTGGTCCATTTGTATCTGCTGTCTTGGCTATGTCCCCTCCCAGCTTGTTATGCACAACCATCTCTTCATTGACAGAGCAGAGAGAAGCAGTAAAGACATTGACTCTGTGAAAGCTCTGCTCAGCAATAACTAGAATATCAGAGTGTTATCAACACATTTTTTTGTCATAAATCCAAAACACATCACCATATGAGGTACCACAAAGAAAACTAACTCTATCCCAGCCAAAACCAGTAAACCACACACACACACAAAAAAAAAAAAAAAAAAAAAGTAATGAAAATCCCATCTGTCCAATTGCAACATTGAGAACTACAGAACACGAAGAATATTAGACCACTGACTATTGCTGTCATGAAGGTGATAAATTACTGTTTTGTTTACCTTTCTGGTCCATATCAATGACATAATTGTTCAAACTAGTGTAATTTCTGCGGGGAGATAACATTTCAGAGCAAGGAACAGAAAGTGACCAAGGACAGAAGGAGCAAATCAGAATACTAGTGGGAGCCACAAACAATCTAGATGTTTTTAATTGCATTACACTGCCAGGAAGCACTGAACAAAATTATCTTTTCCCAAATCAAGAGCACCAATAAGGATTACAAAGATTAAATCTATTCTTTTTTAGGCAGCACAAAAGAATCAACTATCTGTATTCAAGAGCTCCCAAGTACAGTTGCTTTACCTAATAAACAGAGTTGAGTTTTATATATTCAAACACATTTAAAAAGAAAACAATAATTAAAAAATCAGACAATAACTTTGTCTTGAAGGTATTATTTAAAGTCATCTTATCACAACATTTTATACCTTATAGATACACCTCTATGTCACATGTTCACCCACCTTAAAGTCTTGCACATAGCTGCTTTGTCAAATAACATCAGGAGCATGAGGAAAGGCAGAAAGAGAGGGAGAGAGAGAGAGAAGAGATTCAGAGAAAAACCACAAACAAAAGACAGAGTATTTGTCTTCTATTAGTGACAGTGGAGTATTTTGGTATTTAAATGTGCATGGAGTCTGTTTTTAAAACTTGCCCTGAAAAAATGTACTGTAGTTCTCACTCCAGTGAGCCAATTGGTTACCATAGGAACAGCTGAAGACTTTCATTTTTTTTTAAAGTTGAATCTGTAACAGTTCCTATATATGGCTCCAGGAATAAGTCTGGCCTGATTCTGAAAAGGGATATCTATGATAGCTAGACAATTCTGAGACCCTGTAAAATTACCTATATGCATTATAATTATTTAAGAAAAAGTTGTAAGAGAGATACCTAGTAATTACAGCAAGGAAGCCGTCTAGTTAAATGAAAGACTAGGGTGATTCAGCAAAGCAAAAGAGTCCAAAAGGTGTGACATAGGAAAGGCTGGGAAGAACTAACAACTTTCTAAGGGTTTAGTGGGAATTTCTTCTTCATCTTTATTCCTAGTAAGGTCTCTATATTTATTAGATCCTCCAAGTTTTATTTCATTTGCAATATATTCATAGGTTGATCATTATACCTGATCTGTTGCACTCACTGGCAACTGTTGTGCTTCTCTATATTTAACACTTTCAAAAACTTGTAGAACAAAACACAAATGTGAAGAATGGAAAAATACAAATATGCCATTCTATATCAAAAATGTAACTCAAGGTCTTAAATCAGCTATTAGGCTTAGGAGTAATGCACTCATCACCCTGATAAGGCATCCAGAGTCTTTGCTGCCCTGACTGGCATCAGCTGGGAGGAGAAGGATTAACCTTTGCAACCCTCTGGAACAAATCCTCAGTGTTACTCAACTGGCATCATCCACTATCTCTGCTGACACAGACGAGTTGACCCAAGGATTCCTCCCTAGTCTGACAACCTTTTCTGGTTATTTTGATTTAGCATTTTACATCCTTCCATGCTGGTATTTTCCTTCCTGTATCCTTCAGCACAAAACAATTCAATTTTAACAAACCCAGGTCTGTAATTTTGCCTTTCTTATCTCTCTACAGCTCTTTCTCAGTAGTGTGAATCAAGATCTGGCAGCTGATCATTGGAGTCTTGAATCCCCAACAGCTAAACCAGGGAAGAAGGGAAAGATTAAAAAAGGTAGTTACAACATCCTTTCTTAAAGTATTTATTAAGCAGACCAAAGAAAATGCAAGTGAGGAAACAACAGGAATTAATAGTTGCCTTGGAGCCAAGGAATGAAAAAAAGCATTGTTCCCTTTTATCCTCACAAGTGTTAGGACTCTTAGGTCATCACCATAATAAAATCTTTAACAAAAGGGTATTATTCTCAAAACAAGATGGGACAGAATGTTATGAGAAACAAGCTGAAAATCACTCAGGAAAAAAATAAAAGAGATGAAACAAAGTTATTATTTTTGCAGTCATTTGAATGTTTTATGCAGGTTTAAAAAAATCTAAAATTATAAAAAATAAATAACTAAACTGAGCTTGCAAAACAAAGAGCTAGTGATTTATATCAGCAGATCCTGTGACAGACTAACATCATAGTTTTATGTGACTGCTTATCTATTATTCTGTATATTCTTATTAAAAATGTTTTTGTGTTTATTTGTGTATGTACTATGTATGAATCTAGATGAAATCTAGGGAGAAGGATTTAGAAAGAAATATTGAAATATTATTTTTTAACTGCTTTTTAAAAATATTCAGTGTGAACAATAAAACATATCAAGAGGTGTGAGCTGTTATTATTTAGTCAATACTTAGTATCCTGATTTTGACTCAAGACACTGTTGTACACATTGCCCTATGTTTCTGTGTTTCTTTGGTATGGTGTAGCTTACACAGTCTACAGAAATGGCATTTCACATCCATGGTCAAATCTTCATTAAAAAAAAACAACTACCTACCTTACAGAAAATGTTAATATTGTAAATTTTACTTGTATGTCTTGCACGATTTTTTTCAGCTTCTAAGTTTTTTTTAGCATGTCAGGGAGACCTTCAAGCAGTCAAACCATTCTGAAAAGACAGTAGGACTTCACAGAGAAATTTCTGAATGCTAATGTTGACTCAGATTGACAAGACCTTCTGAGGTTCAGTGTTGATTGCTTTGTTGTTAGATAAGTCTTTACACATTTCTGTGTTGTGTTCTTTGTAAAAGTCTGACTAAACTCCATCTGTGGAGAAATTTGAAAATTTTGAATTTTAGTTCAGCCACATAAGAACTGTAAGTAAGTATCTTAACATCCTTTCTAGATTTTAGGGCCCAGAACTGGACATAATATTCCATCTGAGGCTGCATCAATGCTAAATATGGTGGGGTAATGTATGCCAGAATATGCACTTTTGGCTGCCAGGGTGCACTGTTAGCTCGTATTGAGCCTACTGTCAACCAGCAACCCCAGACCCTCTCTGCAGGGTTGTTCTCCAACCACTCATCTTCCAGTTTATACTTCTGTCCAGTATTACTCTATTACATGTGCAGGATCTAGCTTTTGTCCTTGCTAAATTTCATGGTGTTGCTGATAGCCCAGTATTCCGATCTGTCTAGATTCCTCTGCAAATCATCCCTCAAAAGAGCCCAACAGCACCTTCCAATTTAGTACTGTTAGCAAACTCATTAAGGATGCACTCAACATCCAGATCACTGATAGACACATTGAACAAAACTGGCCCCTGGGTTGCTCCTTGGGGAATACCACTAGTGACTGGCCACCAGCCAGGTGTAGTCCAATTAACTACAACCCTTTGTGCCTTACTGTCCAGCCAGCTCTTCACCCAGCGTACCATGTACCTGTTCATCTCAGATTTGGACAATTTTTCCAGAAAGATACTGTGAAGGATACAGTATTAAAAGCCTTGCCAAAATCCAGAAAAAAAAACTATATCTACTGCCTTCCAACTAAGTGGATGATCTTACCAGAGAAAGATATCAAATTAATGAGACAAAACTTTCCCTTCATGAACTCATGTTGACTGGACATGAAGATTATGCAATTCTTTAAGAGTCTTTAAATGGAACCCAGGATAAACTCATCCATAATTTTTTTCAGCTACTGAAGTTAAACTAACAGTAACTGGTCAGTAATTTCCGGGGTCTTCTCTTGTGTCCTTCTTTTTGTGGTGTTTTCACTCTGATGAACAGCTAAACTCCACCGCAACCATTCTCTCACTCCCCCTCCTCAAAGGAAGAGGGAGTGAAATTACAATGAATGAGGTCTCAAGGGCTGAAATAAGTATAGGGAGATCACTCCCCAAGTAGCTTCATGGGCAAAACAGACTCAGCATGAGATTGATATAATTTATTGCCTGTTACTAACAGACTAGAGCAGTGAGAAACCAAAATCAAACTAAAAACAACTTCCCTCCATCCATCCTTTTCTATCACCTCTCCTGAGCAGCACAGAATTGAGAATGGAAGTTGTGGTCCTGCCATAGCACTTCACCATCAGCCACTCCTCCCTGGTCACTCTCTTCCCCCTGCTCCATTGTGGAGTTCCTCCCACAGGATACTGTCCTTCCTGAAGCCCAATGGGCTTCCCACAAAGTGCAGTTCTTCACTTTGTTTCTTCAAGAACTGTTGTGATATGGGTCCTAGCTATGGGGTGCAGTCCTTCAGGAATGGCTCCTCTCCACAAGGTTAGAGATCTGTCCCAGGTCCTGCTTCTGCAGGGGTTCTCCATGGGTCACAACCTCCTCCAGGCCACATCCACCTGCTCCACCAGGGGATCCTCTACAGTCTACAATGTAAATATCTGCTCTGCTGTGGTACAGCATGGGATGCAGGGGGACAGCCTGCTCCACCACAGTCTTTTCTACAGGACTCAGGGGAACTTCTGCTCCAGCACCTAGAGCACCTCCTCCCCCTCCTTCTTCACTGACCTTGGTGTTGTTTCTGTCTACATTCTCTCACTTCTCTCTCTCAGCTGCTGTTGTACAGCCTTTTCCTTTCTTAAATCTGCTCCCACAGAGGCATAATCAGCATTGGTCATTGGCTCAGTTCTGGCCAGGGACGGGTCCATTTTGGAGCTGGCTGAAACTGTCTCTTACCTAACATGGGGAACCTTCTGGACTCTTCTTACAGAGGCTATCCCTTCAGCTCCCCTGCTACCAAAATCTTGCCATGTAAACCTAGTCCACTGGTAAACTGGAACAATGTTGTCTAGCTTGAAGTCATTGAGGACCTACCTAGATTCCCAAGACCTTTGGTAGATAAGCGAGAAGAGTCCTGTTATAACATGCACTAGCTCCCTCTGTACTTGGGTGAATGTCATCAGGACCAGTAGACTTATAAACATTCAGCAACCAAGTCCTCTTGGATCCAAGGCAACTATTATTTCACCTTCATTTCCTCACTTGTATTTTCTTTTGTCTGATTACTTTGAGAAGACTGTTGTAAATACTTTTGAATGATACAACTGATTCCTGACAATTTCAGTGTCAACAAATGAAATTTTGCTGCTTCCCCAGTCATGGTCCTCCAACTTACAGTACTGGGCAACCTAAGGCCTATCATTAATATTAAAGACTGAGGCAACAAAAGCATTAAATACCTCTGCCTTTTATCATCCCTATTTTTCATGTAATCAGCTTCATCCAGTAACAGTTCAACATTTTCCTTATACATCCTCTTGCTATTAACATACTTAAAAAAAATCCCTTTTGTAAATCTGAAATGTTACTGGCCAGTTTCATCTTTAGCTCAGCTTTGTCCTTTTGTAATTTTCCTTCCTTCCTTACTGTAGCTCTGTAATCTTCCTGTATGGCCTGACCTTGTTTAGAGAGATCACACACCTTTTTCTGCTAGAGTTCCAAGAGGAGTTCCCTTTTCATCCAAGTTGTTCATCTGCCCTTCATATTTGTCTTATGAAACAATGGGATTGCTGGCTTCTTTACTCTTAAAAGGTAGCTCTTAAAAAGTAACCAGCTGAGGAACTACTTTGATGCTGACTGCAAACTGATTGTAACTAAACAGTAAAGTAGGTGTGCCCTTGTTTAATGAAAAACATGATCCTCTTACAGAAATATGAGTTCTCTGTCCATCACATTAGTCTCTCCATTTCTTCTCTTTGTCCCAAGCCTAACTTGAGCTCCCTAGGACAGAAAAGTGAATGCCATTTTTAAGTAAAAGAGGCAGATTTTTTTGTTTATTTGTATACTGTTGAACCTAGCTCTGATTCATGACTAAATCCATTTTTGCAGTAGAACTGAATACTAAAATACCACTAACATTTCATTTCTTTGTTCTCTATCTGTTATAGCCAATCACCCATATTGCAGTAACAATAATTACTGCAATAGAATTCTAAACTTGGAAGAAATATATCCTAGGAATGTTCTTTTGCCCAGATCTGATCCTAATTCCCATTCAGCCACTCACCAATTCTTTAGTGTCATAAATAATGAAGAATAAAAATTAAACAAACTTTTCATTGGAAAATTCCCTCCTTCTGCTTCCTGTAACAATAATGTAGGGATGGCTACATTCATCCATTTAGTAGTTTGTGTAAAAAGGTGTGTGAAGCTCACATATACAAAGAACCTTTGACAGGAATTTTGAATAGGGTGGAAAAATATTTGCAAGGAAAAAAAGATCTCCATCCTTCCATAAAATCTATCAAGTCAATGGATTGAAGATTTCACCTGCTGGGAAGAAGATGGGCAATGAGACTTCTCATAGAGCTTGTCAATGATTTAATTCATTGTTGTTGGTGTAGTGTGGGGAGAGAAGCACCTAGGAAAGAAGTGAAAAAAATAAAAAGGTGAAAAAGGTGAATACTTATTATCATTTGTATACCTGCTCTTAATTAAATATATTTATCACATATGTAAAAAGATGTAAATTGTCTATGTAAAAATATCTATACCACTTATATCTGTACACAGAACTATTAGCTACAGACAAATTCTAACAAAGTCCTTTAAAAAAATGTCCAGTGAAAATTTTCTCATAACTTTGTGTGTTTAGTGTCTAGTCTGAATTACACTTCTGCAATTTCTCTCTGGCCAGAAGTAGCATAATGGCACTTCTGGAAGTGCCTGTAGAGAAAGTCTTAACAAATAGCTTGCACTACTTGCCCAGTGTTTTGATGGCCATCTTTAAGTAAGATGAATCCAGTATAATTACCAGTATAAGCCTAGGAAATGTACAGTCACAATATGTATCAGAAGTTATATATACCTTCATTTTCCAGAAATAGCTCTCTCTTTCCATTAATGTTGAGACTACTGAAGTAGTTTAGACTTAATTTTAGGCTTCAAGAAGATATCATTTTTAGTTGCAAACTGCTAAAAAGCAAAACAACAACAAACACAAACAAACAAACAAAAAAAACTCTGATTTTGCAACTCACATTACCTCTAAGTAGCTTTTATGTAGTATTTAAAATAAAAAAGAAATAATTATTTCATTACAGGTAAAAGCCCTAATGTTCAATAGTTCATGCTGACTCAAACAAGTCCACATTCCCCTAATATTTTCTGAAAAAGTGTTTATCAGATTTTCTCTGCCTTTTATTTTTTTTATTTTTATTTTTTTCCAATGTTGCCTTTTCTTCTGCATTGCATTTTGGGTGGAATCTAACCTATTTTGAAAGACTAAAGTATCTTTGAATATATATGGTTGTATAGGGTATAAACAGACACTATTTGCATTCTAGAAACAGGTCAGAGATGCTGACAATTTTCACAATAGCTGTGTTGTTGAAGGCTGAGTAATGCCTTTTGTTCATGGTGGATTTACTCATATGAGTTCAGTGCGGGATTAGAAATGCAGTCTTTATTGATGTCAAAAGACATTGTGCTTTAATTCAAATGGAGCCTAATTCTCCAGAAAATACTTGGATACTTACATGAGCCAAATTATTTTATTCACTTTAAAATAAATTCATTTCTGAGGCACTTTGAAATCTAGAAAAATAAAAAATCCATATATATATATATATATATATATATATTTATCTTAGAACTAAGGTAGTAATAATTGTAGCTTTTTTTTTTTTTTTCTTCATTTTTCTTTTCCCATTTGAACCAACTTTCTGCTCATCACATCCTGCTCATTACATCATGCTATGGCTTAAACAAAGGCTAGTCCCTAGTCCTGGAAATTTTTAGTGATAAGTCATGGTTACATCATTCATATTGCCAGTAAGTAAATAACTAGGAATTAAGATATAAAGGAAAAAAAAATAATTCCCATGACACAAAGAAAACAAAAGAGGTACTTGTTATGCTTAAATAAATAGCTCTGACTCTTTGGGAATGAGGCATAAGAAAATTCCCTGTGCCAACTGATTTTTGAATCAAGACTATATTTCATTCTTAAGCTTGGTTCTCCCTCTAAAATAATCATCAGTCTTGACTTAAATGCTTTCTATTTCATCATTAATTATCATAACAGTAAAAACTATTTTCCTATAGCTCGTGGATTAGCTCTTAGATTCTCTCTTCTTTTTTTAAGTTAAAACTATCACCTCTTAATCTGTTTTCTGATAAATTAATTACATTTTGCTTAGTAATATCCTAAAAGACATGATGTACAATCACAATAAAATCTGCAGTATAGAATTAGGTAAGTAAATAGCATAAATGGTAGCTTTTGAGGGTACTACACTGTGGAACACAGTTCCAGGAGTATTAGGCACTAATGCAGTGCAAGTGAGGAATTATGATAACAACAAAATTAACCATAATAATCATATAAGAACCATAGAACCATAGAATCATAAAATCATAGAATGGTTTGAGTTGGAAGGGACCTTAAAGATCACCTATTTCCAAACCCCCTGCTACAGAGATACCTCTCACTAAATCAGGTTGCTCAAAACCCCATCCAACCTGACCTTAAACACTTCCAGGATTGGGGCATCCACACCTTCTATGAGCAATGCCTTCCAGTGCCTCACCAATCTCACAGTAAAGAATTTCTTCTTTATATCTAATCTAAATCTACGCTTTTTAAGTTAAAAACCATTGCTTTTTGTAATGATTTTAAACCTTACTCCTATCACTATATTCCCTGACAAAGAATCCCTCCCAGCTTTCTTGTGCCCTTTTAGGTACTAGTTGGATAACCACTGCCTGCTAACAAAAGGCCGAACTTCTTGTAAGACTTAATGAAGTCTGTTACTCACCGGTTGGAAAGCTTCTAAAAGTGATTTCAAATGCTATACATAAGTAAATTGGTCATTTAACATATATTTTACTAAGCTATTTACACAAATGTTTCTATATAAAATTTATACAAAATCCAATGCATAGTAGAAAATAAAATACTTTCTGACCTTTGGAAACTAAGTTTGAAAATGCTGTCAAAAGGGTTCTTCTGCACATTTTATAAAAGGAAATAAAATGTTAGTACCTGATAAAAAAAAAAAAAAAAAAGTAATGCAAAATATCTTAGCTGTCCTCTCAACTCTTGAAAAATTAATTGTTAATAGAAGGACTGAAATATTAGTTAGAAAACCTTTCAATCCCTACTGACAGAATCCAGATATGCTATGTTGCTTAATTGCCCAACTAGTATGAAACCAGATTGTTTCAATCTGGTAGCTCCAATATTAAAACTGTATCTTGTGCTCAATCTTGTGTAAACTTTTAGAAATAAATCCAGTATTTGATTTAAATGTTTCATTATAAATTAAAATAACAATTAAAATAAAATACAGTATAGTACTCTTTTCCTTTTTTTTTTTTTTCAGAGATCACAACAAAATTAAACAACGCTTTAGCATAGAATAAACATTTAACTCTGTCCAAACATTTAATTTAAACATTTAACTAAGTCCAAACATTTAACTCTGTCTGATTTTTGCAGTTGCTTGATCTCTAAAGGACACTAATTCACAGAAAAGATTTCTGATACACCTGGGTAATCTAGAAAGATCTTATTATCTTTACTTTTTTACTTCCCTCCCCACTTCTCCCTCCCCCCCCCCCCCAGCCATCCTTCCAAGTGCCAGGAGAAAAAAATCTCCTGCAGGCAATGTCATAAGCCAGTGTTTTCAAACCTGAAATTATTAACATATATCTTTAGCCCCATGCATAGATTGAATTTCAGCAGTGTTTTCTAAACAAAGTGTTATAACTACCTGAATAAGAATTACTTGGCAATGGATAGCTAAATTTCTCTAGCTGTTTCATGCAAATGGTGATATTAAGTGAACAAAGTGCTGTGGTTTATACCTGGTAATCAGCTAAGCCCTACATGGCTGCTTGCTCACAGTGGGATAAGGGAAAGAATCAGAAGGGTAAGAGTGTGAAAACTTGCAGGATGAAGTAAATACTGTTTAATAAGTAAAGCAAAAGAGCAAAAGCTGCATGCACAAGCAAAGTAAAATAAGGAATTCATTCACTACTTTCCATCAGCAGACATGCTCACCCATTTCCAGGAAAGCAGGGCTTCATCTTAAGTAATATTTTTTTGAGAAGACAAGTACTGTAACTCCAAATGTCCCTCCTTTTCTCCTTTTCCCTGAGCTTTTATTGCTGAACATGGTATCATGTAGTATGGGATATTCCTTTAGTCCATTTGGGTCCAAATTTGGGTCTTGGCTGTGTCCCTCTCAACCTCTTGAGCATTTCCAGCTTACTTTCTGGAAGGGAAGAGTAACAGAAATACTAATTTGACAAAAATAAGAACTTTGATAGGGAAAAAACTTTTTCTTAATATTAAAAGACCTTACATTTTATTTATATCAGCATTAACTGGAATTAATACCTAATAATGTAGGGAGAGTGGGTGAAAGTAGAAGAACACACAGAAATGTTCATTCCAGCTTGTTTGTTTGTTTATGTTATGTTTTGCTTTGCTTTGCTTTGCTTCAATTCTATTTCCTGGGGAGCACCTTGTCTCCACTTCCCCAGCACAAAGAAATAAATGAATGAACATCAAAACCTCTTGATCACTACAGTCAAAAACATAATGCCAAAAGAAATTTATAATAAAGTGGATGTTTAGTTTTCAACTTGTTAAAAACCAAGGACTGTTTTTACTATTGTTTAGTTTGTTTTATATAAAAAACCTTAAAACTATTTGAACTGAAATCTTCAACTCATGAATTTGGCAAAACTGGCAATTTTGTACAGTAACTTTTGTTCACTTTTTTTTTTTTTTTTTCCAGATATAATTTATTTCAACACAAATTGACTGATTGATTGCTGTCTAATTTTAAGATTATTTTATAGAGCACATATGTACTTAACTGCAAGTGTTATAACTTCCCTAGAGAAAACAGATCTCAAAATGGAACAGTATAGAGCAAAACAGATTCTGAAGAAATATGAACCAAAATATACTCTGGCCTTAATATCCCCTCTGAGAGCTATTCTTTATATAGGGTTTAGCATGCTCTCACCGTAGCTGTATTATATTTCTGTTTAGTTAGTGCACAATATTTTCTTTTTCTAATACAGAAACTAGCAATGGATGAGAAACATGTCAAAAAGAGCTTTAGGAGAAATAAAAGATGTAAAACATCAATGAAAACTTCAGATAAAAATCATACCCTCTCCCACTACACATATGTGTCCCCAGAGGAAAAAGTCCAAACTCAGAATACATACACAGGCTTATTTGAGCACTGTTTTACAGTCAGATTTGAAGGATCATTCAACCTCAAATATTCCTCCAATTGGCTTATGGAAATAACATCTATGTGTTTTTTTTGTTTGTTTGGTTGGTTTTTGTTTTTTTGTTTGTTTTGTTTTGTTTTTCAGGAAACCTTACTTCAATGAAAGGAAAAATAATGTTATTTCTTTTTATATTACCTTTTTTTTTTTTTTTTTGAGGTGGCCTCCGCACATTCCCACTAATAGGATCCATCTCTGCCAATGCATGTTTATACTGATTATCAGTATGTCTAAAGGCACAACATACCTAAGGACATACAGAAAGTTAATTAATCATTGAAACTGTAGACAAATCTCAAGTTTCCTCAGTGACAAATGTGTTTTTTAATTAGCATTTTATTGCCTTGGTTGGAAAGGAATATAAAGAGAGTGAATACTAAATAATGCAAAGTTAATATACCACAGAGCATATATAGTATTGCTACAATTCAGTGAAGACTATTGAAAGTTCATGAATTTTTAAATATTACTTCTGTGTTTGTTAAACTTCCAGTTAAAAACTATGATGGAATTGCACCACAACTTCAACTAATCTTGGTAGGAACTCAAATTCCCTTTGTGTCATTTCAAATTTATGTAAGACAATAACCAGCCTGATGAATTCATATAATATTTCCATTCTGTCTAGAATCTCAAAGGTACTACTGAATGTCTACTACTTCTTTCATAGTTGATAACTCCAAAGGAGGGATGTCACTATCCCTAAACAATAATATCTCTAACTATGTTTTTGTTTCAGTCTTCCCCAAAAAGATACAATTGTTCTTGAAATAAATGCTACTAATACACTTTGAAATGCCTGTAATCACTTATAAACTGTGGTAAGTCTAGATCTCTTTAACAGAATTTTAAATCATGTTCAGGCAAAAAATTATGACAGCTTCTGTGAAGCAATTCCACAACTTCTGTGAGGGCATAGACAGAAAATATTAATGCTATTCTAATTTGGTATCACTGAAATATGAAAAAAATATACTAGTGTTGGATTGGCAATAATTAATTATGAATCAGCCTTATATAAAAAAGATAAATTGCTAGAAACACATTTTATATGTTACAACTATAGTGTTATAGCAAAACAGATGGCTATGATAAAGATTTAAGCTGTTGCCTTTTAGATAAACTATAGTTGAGAAATGCCAAGATGTGAAACATGTGATAATCTACCCCTTAAGTAACAAATCTGCTTACTAGTACTTCCAAATTATTCATATTTAGCAAGGATCTCAACCTGGCAATATTTCTCAGGTAATAAGAAATATTCCATTAGCAGATTAAAAAACCATGTCCATAGGCAAAGTAGAGTTGAGTGTAGCTATTTTATACGGTCAGCAAATATTTGTAGCCAAAAAAAAAAACAAACAAATTTCTAATTTAATTTAGGATTAGTTTTGTGTTAATGTTAATTTTTCAATCAATATCATAAGAATAGTGGCTGGAATCTAGTTAAATGCCTTTGCACAAATAATAGACACGCAGATAAGGCAATTTAAAAATTTAACAATAAATAACACCTATAAAGACATAAAAAGCAGATAATACCACTAGGAAAAAAAATAAAAATCAGTGGCAGCATTTCAACAGATCACAGAATCACAGAATCAAAGAATCATAGAATGACTTGGTTTAGCAGGAACATTAAAACCATTTAGTTTAACCTCCATGACATGGGCAGGAATGCCACCCACTAAATCATGTTCCCCAGGGCCTCATCCAACCTGTCCTTAAACACCTTCAGGAATGAGGCAACCACAACCTCCTTGGAAAACCTGTTCCAGTGCCTCACCACCTTCTGAGTAATGAATTTCCTCCTAACCTCTATTCTAAACCTCCCCCCTTTTAGTTTAAAACCATTCCCCCTTGTCCTGTCATTATCTGACTGAGTAAAAAGTTGCTCTCAATCTTTTTTATAAGAAGTATAAAAGTACTGAAGTTGCAATTACATCACCCTTTGGGTAATGCCTTCTCTTCACCAGGCTGAACATGCACAGCTCTCTCAGCCTTTCTTCATAGGACAGGTGCTCCAGCCCTCTGATCATCTTTGTGGCCCTCCTCTGGACCCACTCTAACAGATCCAGATCCTTCTTTTGCTGGGCACCCCAAACCTAGATGCAGTAATCCAGGTGGGGCCTCATGAGGACAGAGTAGAGGGGGACAATCACCTCCCTCGACCTGCTGGTCACTCCTCTTTTGATGCAGCCTGGGATGCAGTTGGCCTTCTGGGCTGCAAGCTTGTGCTGCTGGTTCATGATGCGCTTTTTGTCCACCAGGACTCTGAAGTCCTTCTCTGCAGGGCTGCTCTCAATGAGTTCTTCTCCCAGTCTGTACTTCTGTCTGTAACCGGGAAACTACAGGCCTGTCACTTTGATCTCAGTGCTGGGGAAGCTCATGGAGCAGATTATCTTGAGTCATCACGAGACACTTACAGGCAAACCAGGTGATCAGGCCCAGTCAGCATGGGTTTATGAAAGGCAGGTCCTGCTTGACAAACCTGATCTCCTTCTATGACAAAGTGATATGCTGGGTGGATGAGGGAAAGGCTGTGGATGTGGTCTACCTTGACTTCAGCAAGGTTTTTGACACCATTTCCCACAGCATTCTCCTCAAGAAACTGGCTGCTCGTGGATTGGACTGGCACATGCTTCGTTGGGTTAGAAACTGGATGGATAGCCGGGCCCAAAGAGTCGTGGTAAATGGATTCAAATCCAGTTGGAGGACGGTCACTAGTGGCGTTCCCCAGGGCTCGGTGCTGGGGCCGGTCCTCTTTAATATCTTCATCGATGATCTGGATGAGGGCATTGAGTGCACCCTCAGTAAGTTCGCAGATGACACCAAGTTAGGTGCATGTGTCAATCTGCTCAAGGGTAGGAAGGCTCTGCAGGAGGATCTGGAAAGGCTGGACCGATGGGCTGAGGTCAACTGCATGAAGTTCAACAAGGCCAAGTGCTGGGTCCTCTACCTGGGGCACAACAACCCCAAGCAGAGCTACAGGCTGGGAGATGAGTGGTTGGAAAGCTGCCAGGCAGAGAAGGACCTGGGAGTGATGGTTGATAGTCGGCTGAATATGAGCCAGCAGTGTGCTCAGGTGGCCAAGAAGGCCAACAGCATCCTGGCTTGTATAAGAAGCAGTGTGGCCAGCAGGGCTAGGGAGGTGATCATCCCCCTGTACTCGGCTCTGGTGAGTCTGCACCTCAAGTACTGTGTTCAGTTTTGGGCCCCTCGCTACAAGAAGGACATTGAGGTGCTCGAGTGAGTCCAGAGAAGGGCAACAAAGCTGGTGAGGGGTTTGGAGAACAAGTCTTATGAGGAGCTGGGCTTGTTCAGCCTGGAGAAGAGGAGGCTCAGGGGCAACCTTATCGCTCTTTATAAGTGCATTAAAGGAGGCTGTAGTGAGGTGGGGGTTGGTCTGTTCTCCCACGTGCCTGGTGACAGGACGAGGGGGAATGGGCTTAAGTTGCGCCAGGGGTGTTTTAGGTTTGATCTGAGGAAGAACTTCTTTACCGAGAGGGTTGTGAGGCATTGGAACGGGCTGCCCAGGGAAGTGGTGGAGTCACCATCCCTGGAGGTCTTTAAAAGACTTTTAGATGTTGAAGTTAGCGATATGGTTTAGTGGAGGACTTGTTAGTGTTAGGTCAGAGGTTGGACTCGATGATCTTGAGGTCTCTTCCAAGCTAGATAATTCTGTGATTCTGTGTATTTCTGTCTGGGATTTCTCTGACCCAGGTGCAGCATCTTGCACTTAGACTTGTTGAAGATCACTAGGTTAATATGGTCCCACTTCTCCATCTTGTACCGGTCCCTTTGTATGGCATCCCTTCCTTCTATTGCATCAGCTGCTCCACTCAGCTTGGTGTCATCTGTAAACTTGCTGAGTGTGAACTCAATCCCACTGTCTATGTCAATGATAAAGTTATTAAACAATACTGGTCCCAAAACAGGCCCTTGAGGGACACCAGTCTTCACGGATCTACACCCTGTGTGTGACCTTCAAGCCAATTCCTTATCCACTGAATGGTCCACGCTTCAAGTTTATATCTCTACAATTTGGAGATCAGGATATCATGTGGGACCGTGTCAAAAGCCTTACAGTATTCCAGGCAGATGATATCGGTCGGTCTTCCCTTGTCTACTGATGCAGTCACTCCATCATGGAAGGTTACCAGATTGGTCAAGTACGATTTGCTCTTGGTGAAGCCGTGCTGGCTGTCTTGTATCACCTTTTTGTCTTTCATGTGACTTGAAATTGCTTCCAGAAGGATCTTTTCCAGACACAGAGGTGAGGCTCACCAGTCTAGTTTCCCAGGTTCCGTTTCTATGCTTTTTGAAAATGGGAGGGATATTTCCCTTTTTCCACTCACTAGGGATTTCACCTGACTGTCAGGACTTTTCAAATATGATGGAGAGAGGTTTGGCAACTACATCAGCCAATTCCTTCAGGACCCTCAGATGCATATAATCAGGTCCCATGGACTTGTACCTGTGCAGTTGCATCAGGTGGTCTCGAACCTGCTCTTTGCTTACAGTGGGAGGGACTTTGCTCCCTCAGCCCTCATCTATGGGTTCAGGAAAACAAGAGACAAGGTAAGCAGTGAAGATTGAGGCAAAGAGTTACTGAGTATCTCAGCCTTCTCCATGTCTGTTGTTGCCAGTTCACCCTTTTCATCCATCAGAGGAGGTACAGTCTCCTTGGCCTTTCTTTTCTGAGCAATGTACCTACAGAATCCCTTCTGGTTATTCTTTGCATCCCTTGCCAAGCTCTTTTCCACCTGTGCCTTGGCTTTCCCAATCCTATCCCTGCACATCTGATGACCTGTTTCTATCATTTCTCATTCCTATTCTATCAATGAACTTTAACACCTATATTAAAGTCTGTGCAAAACTTCTTTGTTTGAATGTACTTTATAATTTGAACCATAAAAAAAAAAAAAAATCCAAAATTGCTACAATTTCTTTTTTTTTTTTTTTTTGAAAAACCTTAAAATACAGACAAATGTGCAATGTGTTCTGATCATCGGGCATTGAATACTTTTTAGGCCCATCAGCCTCTTACATTGTTCTGAATGTCTTTGGATATTGCTTCGCAGTTTCTACTTGTTTTATGGACTAAAAACGTTATGAAATATGTTATTTACTGAATCTATGTAACATAAGCAAATATCAAGAAAAATGTCTGAAACTGACAGTAATATAGTCTTTCAGAAAGGTGGTATCTTATTTCCCCCACAGGTAACAGTACAGTTTTTTGTTTGTTTGTTTGATTTTGTTTTTGGTTTGGTTTGGTTTGTTTGTTTGTTTGATTGATTCCCACTACTCCTGTAATTGGTCTATTGTCAAATACAATGGGAGTGCCATGACTGGATATGTAAGGAGATTATAATCCTTTCCATTAGAATTCATTTAAATGTTTTGAGAATTATATTTGACGTGTCTGTGTTTATGATGTCAGTATTGAATTGCATACAGGCACTAAAGACTGGTCACTCTTTTGTCTATTATACTGATAGGAATTTGAGAAATTTCAGAGGCAAACTCTTCAAGTTATATAACTATCAGTGTACTTGAATCATTATGGATATAATAGTATATAGGCACTGGAATATTATATTATATATATAATATATAATATATAATAATCTTAAAGATTATGTACAAAAATACCTGAATAATGTTGTCTTTCCATTACATTTTACTGGTATTTCTTCACTAAATTGAATGAAAAATAACAACTTGCATAAAAAATTAATTCGAACTGAGTGTAATTCCCAAAATATTGCATTAATACCACAGTTTCCTAATCACACTCAGTAAAACTGAGACATGTAACCAAATGTGAGCTCACTCATTTGAAAAACAGAATTTGACTGTGTCTCTTTTCTTTAATCATAGAATCGAATTAATATCCTGAAACTAAAAGAAACAAAATGTTTCAAGTAAAAATATCCTACATGGAGCTAATACTTACCTGTTACACAATTGCACCAAGGATTAAATGAATAGCTGGTATTTGTCTGGTTTCATTTGTTTGAAAATTCATTTGCTGTATGTGGCATCTGCCAATCTGCCTGATTCCTTTGAACCTTTAGTCATTCATTACATATTGTTTGTTTCCTAATGGTATCTATTTAATCAGAATCTGTATTTCTGAAATAGTTTACATTCTTCAAGACAAATGAGATACTATGCATGCAATACATATTTCTTTACTCACCCTTAGTCAAAGCTGTCAGATTTTATTCAGAGACAATATTCCAAAAGGTTCTTTCCTCTTTCCCCTCCCATCATAACCATCACATACTCTGCCCTTAAACACAGAGGTTCTATCAACGTTTTATTTATTTATTTTTTCCCTACACAATAGCTCTACTTTCTATTATTATTTCTATTACCACTGTTCCTAATTATTTTCTTCTTACAGTCCAATATGTTAAAGATATTTCTGCTGCTTCTTAAGTGAGAAATCCATTTGTGTAATAACTGGTAAAATCAAACTAAGGAAATAGAAAACAAAATTAAATTTCTATTCTGTTTGGCTGATACCAGAACTAATTAGTTAGTGCAGTTTGGCTATTATGTCTATTTTGATTATTCAGTTATACAGGGAAATAGAATTACAAACCACCTTTGTAAAATATGAATGCAAATGTTATTCTCATTAATAGAGGATCTTAAAAGTTTTGATTTTATCCATTGCTATCCATTTTTTCCCAATTTATTTCTTAAAAGAAGTTAAAAGGACTTGCCCTTTAGCTAAACAAAACATAAAATAAAATAAAATAAAATAAAATAAAATAAAATAAAATAAAATAAAATAAAATAAAATAAAATTATACTTAGTTCTTCTGGACTCATTTTTAATATTCAATGTCAAATTATCAAGGAAAATTTCAAAGAGATAGTATGTGCATTTACATTTTTCACATCTATTTCCACAATGATAGAAAGGTTGTATATCACTGAAAGTTGCTGAACTGCTTGTAAGGACCTACCATTTTTGACATTTATCACCTAATTTTATTTGGTTTGGACTCTCTGGAGATCATGTGCTCAAAATCTTTCTAATTTTAAAGTTGCTCAGTTTTTTTTTCAGTTCTATATCCAGTTGAGTCTTTAAAATATCTAAGGATGGAGATTCCCCAGCCTTGTCTGGTTTTGGCTTTTTAATATGATCTCCCAGCTTTTTGGAACACTGTAATTAGTTGTCCTCATTAGTTTTTGATCCTTCAGGATAAACAAATTAAACTCCTTCAGCTTCTTCTCATATCACATTTGATCCAGGTGCCTGACAAACTTAGTGGCACTCCACTGGGCCAAAATGTTGCGTATGTATCTTGTACTTGGAGGACCAAGGCTTGACAGAGTTATACAAGTTTG
This sequence comes from Anas acuta, assembly GCF_963932015.1. NCBI lineage: Eukaryota > Metazoa > Chordata > Aves > Anseriformes > Anatidae > Anas > Anas acuta. Next base: position 20,051,348 of record NC_088982.1, read on the forward strand.
GCCTTGTGAATGTTGAGTTACCCTCTTGTTAATACAGTCCAGCAAGCGATTATCTTAAGAGCATATTTCTAACTAGTTTGGTTTCTTGTCCATCAGAACACATAGGTCCTTTACTGATGAGTTGTTTTCTAGCCTGTCTACTTTAACACATAGAGATGTTCTGTCCCAAATGCAAGACTTTCCCATGCATCTGTCAAACTTCAGGAGATCCTGTTGCCTCATTCTTCCATCTTGCTAATATCTTTCTAGAGAGCAGCCTTGCCCTCCTGCATATGAACAGCTCACCTCAATCAAGTGCTATATGCAAATATGCTAAGTATGCATCTGTTGCATGAAAGAAGTGTTCAGTCAGAAAAGAGCACACATATTACTGGATATAATTCTCCATGTTTGGGGGACTTAAAGAATAAGGCCTTCTCTTATAGTGAAATAAACTTTTTGTACATTTCTAACATTGCAACTGTACCACCTGCACTCACTGTTGAAGTCCTAGACAGGCATATTCTTAATAACAACTTTTGTTAGGCAGGATCCTAAATTCTAAGAAAGGATCCTGTTAGTAAGAACAATATACTATCTTTATCTAAGCAGTTATCTCTGATAGCAGTGCTGTCAGAGATAATGCCTAATAAAAGAACAGCCCTCAAACTGAGCATCATCAAAGTGACAATCAGCCAACTTGCCCATTTGTTTTATATGCTTAACCCTTGCAGAAAAACAAATTAACCAGCAAACATTGCATTATCTAAGTTTTGGATCAGTTTCCATCTTGCCCATTCATTTGGTAGATACTTTCCTCCCAATATACTGTTGCCATGATGCATAGTTGATCTTAAGATCGTGGTGACCCTATCCATTCTTACACAGCAGTAAATCTTATTGAAAGGGTCATATGTCACAATATCTCAGTGTGTTTTTCCTGCTTTTTAAAAATTATTTTCTGTACAATTAATAAATTGTTGCAAAATTATTTCATGAACCAGTTGTATCCTTGATTCCAAAGTTAAACATATTTAAAATAAATAAATAAATAAAAATCCAGAATTAAACAATAAAAATGTTTTTTAAAGAATGAATTGGGTCATGATAATTTATACAAAATTGGAGTCTAACTAGTCTTCTGAAACATATTCCTTTTACGACTATCATTCACTCTCTGAAATGAATAAGAATATTTTATTACAGTGATGGCAATGGCATCTGGAGTTGCAAATTTTAATGAGACAATAAAATTAAGCATTGAATATAATAAAAATATGCTATCGATATGTATAGATTTATTTCAAATGAGCTATAGTACAATTTAAACTGTATTATAATCTAAATTCTAGATTGCTGGAAGTTAGAAAGAAATGGGCAAATAATTCCCAGTTTTCCAAACAATGGGCAGACTCTTCAGTAACAGAAATTGGTAAGACCTTTTCTGGTTAACTCAAGATCAAGCTGATACTTCTACCCTAAGAGGAATATATTAAAATATTCATATTTTATCCTTTATTTTTCTTACTGAATCTAATAAGTTCTCTACAACCTCTGAGGTCAAAGGTGAGAGTGAATTTTAAACTAAAATGTTAAGAAACTATTGTAGTAGTCACTGCACATATAATGGAAATATCTAAGATTGGGGGCAAAAACACTGCATCTGATGAAAAAGGGAGAGAGTCAAATCAGGCAGACACAAGGCTTAATTTAACACCATATGTGAACTGAGAAATACAGACTAGCAAACATGAAAAGAAAACACCTGAGGAAGATTCTCTGAATAGAAGTCACTTTACTTACCAGTAGTGATTCATCCAAAAGAGTTTCACGATTTTTTATCTTCATTATTTCCACACATATATTTATAAAATGACTGTTTGTCTTATGTTGTCTAAGTTAGATTCTGGATTTGTTAGTGTATGACTTATCTCCCACCACGAAATAACAACAACAACAATAACAACAACAACAACAATAATAATAATATAAATCAGTGAAATGCTCATCCAGTTTTGCATATACAAAATGAATATCCTTGCTTCTGAAATTATAAAATGGGGAAGGAAAATCATAACCTGTTTCTGGACTAGAAGAAGTATTTTTCACTGGGCGAAAACAAGTGTTTTTCACATTCCTTAAATTCTGTTAAAAATAGGTTGTTCTATCAGTTTATATATATATATATATATATATATTATTATTATTATTATTATTATTATTTATTGAGACAGTGACATCCAGACATTTTAAATTACAGTCTAAATATTTTCAGAAAACTGAATTGTCATATGCTATAGGAAGTTATCTATACTTTTTATTACTTTCTACAACTTCACATAAAAGTGGACATAAATGTCCAGCAAGACATCCTATGGACCATTTCTACCATGGGCATATATAGTATAGATAGTTCTTATGAATCTCTTCCTAAAAAACAATATTTTGAGGAAGGCAGAGACATATTATTAAGATCTTTATGCTGTGATTATTTCTAATTTGTATATTTACTGTAAGTGTCCAAATTCCTGACTTTTTAATGCAGGCTTTTAAAATCTTCTCTGTTATAAAGGGAGGATGCTATCAGAAGAAAGCATGGAAATGAATATTATCAACCTCTCCTCTTTCCTGAGTAAGAGTGATGCCTCCCCAAGATGGCCAGGAAGCAGCAGACTTCCAAAGTAGTATTGAAAAGACTGTTAGCTTATCAGAAATACCCTGATAGATATTCTGTTTAAAATATACTAGTTCTTTGGTATTCCTCACCATAAAACAAACAAACAAACAAATAAAAAAACACTGGATATTTGGTATAGTTCAGGCCACATTTTCCCCATAACAAAAAAAATTATTCTTGAGGATTACTTTTAAAAATAATGTGGATCAAGTTAAATCCCTGTTTCTGACTTCGTCAGAAAAATGTTCAAGTATTCTGAGTAGACTTTATCATACAACTCTTCTCACATTTGTATGTGCTGGTATTAATATTCCAGTCATGAGATCACCGTTGTTTTACATAAGTCATGTAACTATGCAATTAAAAACAGTCTAAACTTATTCCAGTGCAAACTCAAAAAAAAAAAAAAAGTAAATAATTTTTATTATTCTCTTCAAAGTTAGCTTGATATACACATAGTCTCATTATTCTTTCTCCAACATATAGGAAGTCTGTTCAGTTAATTAGCAACTCGGGATACTTTACTGCTACATATTTCTGAAGAGTTGCAGGAGATAAAATGATAATAGAAGTCAAGTATACATATTATTGTAAGAAAAAATACATTTTCACAGACTGTTATGAAAATACTTTGTTGCCTCTGCAGTTAGTGTAGGTATACATATACCTATTCCATCACTGACATTTGTCAATGGACTACGTTTCTGTAGGAAAACATGTTATGTTCTAATTTTTGCACTGTTCCTTGGTGTTCTTGTAGTTGATGATCTGACAGTATTTTCATGTACTATATTAGTTTTGTTTGTTTGTTTATTTGTTTGCTTTTTTGGTAGATATTTACAAAAGATTTACTGCAAGCTGAAATTTAGAAAACAGAGTTTCAGATAGAAAAATTAAATATATATTCTGTTAAGAAAAGGTAACTTAAACAACTTCATATAAACATTATGCAACATAATAGAACTCAGGAGTCTTTCCTGTATCTGCAAAAGAAAACAAATAAATAAGTATTTATAAACTTGTAGAGTATGTATAAACTTGTTTCACAATTGTGAAAATAATCTGAAATAATTGTGATTAATGGTTACATGATCTAATTATCTTACTCTAGTGGCTGGATCACACAGATGACTAGGAATCTGATACATAAAACAAAAGGAAAATACTATTTCCTAAATGTTCTCATGCATTTTTTATGCTTATTGATTGATATATAATACTTAGTCTAAGCCTTTCAGACAGCAGTACAAGCACTCAATAAAAAAGGTCATTATTAATTGTAACTAAGAAGTAGTACATCTGAACAAAATGCTATCTGAAACATCTGAGATTATCATGAACACTTTTTTTTTTGTTAATAAATTTTAAGAACTTTACAGAAGAGACTAAAAAAGACTCATTGTAGAATATATCCAAGTATCCAACAGTAAGTTGATGTCACTGTATATATCTGTTTTTTCATTTCTCAGGGAGCAGTGTAGCTGTTGCTACTAATATAAATAGTACTAACTTGACTAAAATAACTTTTTTTTTTTTTTTTTTTTTTCATGAAGGATGATTTATTGAAATGCCTCCAAGACTGGGAAAACAAAAAATAAAATACAGTCTGAGGAGCTCAGAAGGGATAAGACAAGAGTTAGGGCTCAGCACCAAGAGTAAGAATTCTCAGGTGTCATAATACTTCCTCAGACATTTAAAAGCCCACAGATATTCAAAGTGTTTGCAGTGATAGCTAGTTCCTCAAAGATATTTATGTACTTCACACTCAACAAAATTAATACCTTTGTGGATCTGTATTATAAGGAAATCCACCAGATCAAAGACTGAAAAGTCTAAACAGTTTTGAAGGTATGAGAAGGCTAAGTGGCATTTAGGCACTTGTACAGAGCAAGCGCTTAGTCTTTCCCATTAATAACAAAAAGAAACAATGACAAAAATCCCCTTTTCCTTTCTAGTAATTTTTGTTACATTAGTAGGAAGAATTAATATAAAGTCTGTGAATGGAAACAGTCTGGAAGACAGGAATGGGAGGCAGAAAACAGCACTGAATTGCAAAATATCCTGTGTTATCTGTTAACTGCAAAATGCCCCTGCAGGAAAAACACTGCACTGGGGCTTCAGAGTGACAAGATAATATGAAAAGAGAAAGACTATAAAATGTGATAGGCAGGGCTGGCTGTAGGCACTTTTGGTTGCCAAGGAAGCTTGCAATCTTCAGAGTGTTCCCAAGGGAACATTTTAGTTACTCATTTAACATAAGCTGTGGATAGAGTGCGATGGGTAAAAGTGACAAAGCTGTGATATCAGAGAATTTGTTCTCTCACCTATACCAACATACCTCCTGCCTCTGCCAGTCATCAGTCCTCTAAAGTCTAATAAAACACCAAATGGAGCTTACTTAATGTTATATTCTTATGTTCTTTCATGTTTATTTACAATGTACAACCTAATATGATTTAAAGTCAGAACAATGTTTTCTTCACAGTACTGTTATTGAATCTTTTTTTTTTTTTTTTTTTTTTTTAAGAAAATGTCTATATTTTAAAGAATACATTGTAACTTATTAACAATTTCCAGTATGGTTTACTGTTAAATTGAAATAGTGTGTACACAGGAGGGTATTCCTTTTGAAATAGTTTACTTATTCATCAGTGTGTAATTAATGCATTAAAGGTAAATAAACTACAATTAATTTTGTGTCATTTCCAGAAGGACAAAACAAAACTGTTGTGAAAGCAAATTTAAGCATCTACAGTGAAAATATATATAACAGTTAATTGTGTTATAGGTAATTAAGTAAGAATTCATTTTATTCCGAGTAAGTTGAAAACACAGTTCAGAATTAAAATAGGAAATAATTGGTTGTATCAATATCCAGTGATACTTTTGTTTTTCAATATGATGAATGGTTGAGTTATGTTGTAGGTTAAAAAATGTACCAGTTTTCTATCTTATTGCCCCTAAATCAACTAATATCTTTAGACATCAGTGCAATTTTGCACAATGTATAGAAATGAACAAGAAACTTAGAGATACCTATTACAAAGTCTCAAGGAGCATTTCTGGGAAAATTAAATACTATTAACAATTACAGTATGGTAATAATTTACATTTTTTTTTTGGTGTTAGAATCATAGAGTCATAGAAACACAAGTTTGGAAAGGACCTACAAGATCACCTAGTCTACTGTCCTCCTATCACCAATACTACCCACTAACCTACTAAATTATATCCTGTACTACCTTGTCCAGGTGCTTCTTGAACTCTGCAAGGGATGGTGACTCCACCACCTCCCTAGGCAGGCCATTCCAGTGCCTGACCACTCTTTGAGAAAAAAAGTTTTTCCTAATATTTAATCTAAATCTCCTCAGTTGCAACTTGTAGCCATTTCCTTGAGTTCTATCATTAGTTATCTGGGAGAAGAGGCCAACCCCCTCCTCATCACAACCTCCCTTAAGGAAGCTGGAGAGTTCAATGAGGTGTCCCCTGAGCCTCCTCTTCTCCAGACTAAACAATCCCAGTTCCCTCACATGCTCCTCATAAGACTTGTGCTCCAGACCCTTGTAGCTGTCCCAAGTAGCGTGCTCCTTCTTCCAACAGATGTAGACTCAATTTTTCTCCCGGAGTGTCAACAGAAGTTCTCGGTTCATCCACGGCAGTCTCCTTCCCCTCCGGCTTTCTTTACATGACTCAGGAACACCCTAGCCTACTCCTGTGCCTTTAAGATTTCTGTCTTGAGGAGCGTCCAGGCTTCCTGGACCCCTTTGCCTTTCAGGAGTGACTTACAAGGGGGACCCCTGCAACAAGTGTTCTGAATAGGTCAAAGTCTGCCCTCTGGAAGTTCAAGATAGCAGTGTTGCTAATTACCCTTCTGACATCACCAAGAGCAGAAAACTACAATTTCATGGTCACTCTGCCCAAGACAGACCCCAACTTTTATATCCTCCACCAGTTCTTCTCTGTTAGTGCAAGTCTAGCGGGGCACCTCCCCTGGTAGGCTCTTGAACCAACTGTGTCAGGAAGCTATCTTCCATACGCTCTATAAACCTTCTAGACTGGTTCCTCTGTGTAGTATTATACTTCCAGCATATATCAGGGAAGTTGAAGTCTCCCATGAGAACGAGTGCTGGCAATCGTGTAACTTTTGCAAGCTTTTCATAAAATGCCTCATCCACCTCTTCATCCTGATTAGGCAGAACCTCCACCAAGATGTCACTCCTACAGGCCTTCCCCCTGATCCTTACCCATAGACACTCAACTTTATCATTACTAACCGCAAGCTCTTCAACATCAAAAAACTCCTCAATATACAGAGCCACACCACTGTTCTTCCTTCCTTGTCTATCCCTTCTGAAGAGCATGTAGCTGTCCATCACAGTACTCTGGAGTGATCCCACCACGTTTCAGTTATAGCAACTAGGTCACAGTTAGCACGTTGCACAATCGCTTCCAACTCCTCCTGTTTGTTTCCCATGCTGCGTGCTCTGGCATAGATGCACTTCAGATGAAACATCTGCCTCACCCCCAGCTTCAGCATTATTCACAGAATCACAGAATCACAGAATTTCTAGGTTGGAAGAGACCTCAAGATCATCGAGTCCAATCTCTGACCTAACACTAACAAGTCCTCCACTAAACCATATCGCTAACTTCAACATCTAAAAGTCTTTTAAAGACCTCCAGGGATGGTGACTCCACCACCTCCCTGGGCAGCCCGTTCCAATGCCTCACAACCCTCTCGGTAAAGAAGTTCTTCCTCAGATCAAACCTAAAACACCCCTGGCGCAACTTAAGCCCATTCCCCCTCGTCCTGTCACCAGGCACGTGGGAGAACAGACCAACCCCCACCTCACTACAGCCTCCTTTAATGCACTTATAAAGAGCGATAAGGTCGCCCCTGAGCCTCCTTTTCTCCAGGCTGAACAAGCCCAACTCCTTCAGCCGCTCCTCGTAGGACTTGTTCTCCAGGCCCCTCACCAGCTTCATCGCCCTTCTCTGGACCCACTCAAGCACCTCGATGTCCTTCTTGTAGCAAGGGGCCCAAAACTGAACACAGTACTCGAGGTGCGGCCTCACCAGAGCCGAGTACAGGGGGACGATCACCTCCCTAGCCCTGCTGGCCACACTGTTTCTGATACAAGCCAGGATGCTGTTGGCCTTCTTGGCCACCTGAGCACACTGCTGGCTCATATTCAGCCGACTATCAACCATCACTCCCAGGTCCTTCTCTGCCTGGCAGCTTTCCAACCACTCATCTCCCAGCCTGTAGCTCTGCTTGGGGTTGTTGTGCCCCAGGTAGAGGACCCAGCACTTGGCCTTGTTGAACTTCATGCAGTTGACCTCAGCCCATCGGTCCAGCCTTTCCAGATCCTCCTGCAGAGCCTTCCTACCCTTGAGCAGATTGACACATGCACCTAACTTGGTGTCATCTGCAAACTTACTGAGGGTGCACTCAATGCCCTCATCCAGATCATCGATAAAGATATTAAAGAGGACCGGCCCCAGCACCGAGCCCTGGGGAACGCCACTAGTGACCGTCCTCCAACTGGATTTGAATCCATTTACCACGACTCTTTGGGCCCGGCTATCCATCCAGTTTCTAACCGAACGAATCGTGCGCCAGTCCAAGCCAAGAGCAGCCAGTTTCTTGAGGAGAATGCTGTGGGAAATGGTGTCAAAAACCTTGCTGAAGTCAAGGTAGACCACATCCACAGCCTTTCCCTCATCCACCCAGCATGTCACTTTGTCATAGAAGGAGATCAGGTTTGTCAAGCAGGACCTGCCTTTCATAAACCCATGCTGACTGGGCCTGATCGCCTGCTTGCCCTGCAAGTGCTGCATGATGCAGCACTCAAGAAAATCTGCTCCATGAGCTTCCCTGGCACTGAGGTCAAACTGACAGGCCTGTAGTTTCCTGGGTCAGTCCTCTGGCCCTTCTTGTTTTTCCGTTACGTTTGCTAGCCGCCAGTCAGCTGGGACCTCCCCCGATAGCCAGGACTGCTGATAAATGATAAATGATGGATAGTGGCTTGGCCAGCTCCTCTGCTAGTTCTCTCAGTACCCTTGGGTGGATCCCATCCGGCCCCATCGACTAGTGCACATTCAAGTGCCCTACCAGGTCACCAACCAGTTCTTCGTGGATAGTGAGGTCCACCCCCATTTGGGGTGTCTCACCTCAGTATCTCTCCTTGAGGCCCTGCAGGGAGTCACTCCACCAGTCTATCTCCCGCTCACACTCCCTGATATCCCTCAACCTCTCCACCTCCTCCTTGAGCTCTGCCACCATGCGGACCAGGTCATCCACCTGCTCACACCTCACGCACGCAGTTTCTCTGCCTCCTGCCGATGGCAGGAACAGGCTCAGACACTCCCTGCATCCAGTGACCTGAACTGCTGCATTTTTTAACGGGTAGTCGGTCTGGGTGTGTACCGACTTCCTGGAGAGGGCACTGTGCCTGGTGGAGACCATTATCGCCTAGCTAACAGCTGTCATTACAGGAGGTGTTCGTATGGGCAGGGGAGAGCGCTCTGCCCTGCCTGCTCGCCCTGCCTGCTGCGCTGCCGCGCCACGCCCTTCTGATGTGCCACGCCCTGTTTGCCCGTCCTGGTCGCCACGCTCCTGGTTGCTCGCGCTCCCTAGGGGGCAGCTTTTGAACGGCTGGGGAGGGGGCGCTGCTGGCTCCGCCTAAACCTTGTCAGCCTCCCTCACGAGGGCTACCGGGTCCTGGCGGCTCCCTCAAGTAGGCTCGATGCCGGAAAAATTAGCCCTGCCTGGCCCGATCCCCCACTCCACTGTAGAACGCATCTGCCCCAGAGCTGATCACTTCGGCAAATGGCAGTGAAATGGCGGTGGCACCCGATTTAAATAGCCCGCCGCTTTGTTTTTTATTTAATATTCCTCTAGGGACATCTCTGGTGAGCCCTGTTTTATCCCCTTCCCCTGTCATAGCTAGTTTAAAGCTCTCTCAACAAGTCCTGCTAGCTCCTGCATTAGGATTTGTTTCCCCCTTTGAGATAAGTGAGCCTCTCAGACGATCATTCGTTGCCTGTGTTTTCCGAGCCCACTCTGTGTCCTTCACCTCCCCAGAAGGAATAGAACAAAACACTTGCTCTCCTGCTCCTTGAACTATTCACCCTAAACCCCTGAAATCTCTTTTCGTAGTTTGCAGGCTTCTCTGAGCGATTTCATCACTGCCCGCCTGAACTATGAGTAATGGGTAGTAATCAGTGGGGTGAACCAGCTACAGGAGTTTACTAGTTATGTCCCTGACCTGGGCCCTGTGTAGGCAGCACACTTCCCTACAGCTCTGGTCTGGTCTGCGAATGGGACCCTCCGTTCCTCTGAGAAGGGAGTCGCCTACCACAACCACCTTTCTTTCTTTCCTGTCAGAGGCAGTCTGAATGCCTCATCCTTGGTAACCTCTTATGGGAACCTTCCCGCACCTCTCCAGTTACCTCCCCTTCAATGTCCAATGCTACAAACCTATTGCTTAAGGGGACCTGTGGACACGACGGAAGTCGAGGCGGCTTCTCCCACGATGTCAAGCAGGGACCCTCTCCCAACCCTCCCCAACTCTCAGGTCCCCCTCCTCTGCCTGACAGGGACAGAGCAGGGGGACTATCACCAGTTGTGGGGTACCTCCCTGGCACCTCTCCCTCTGGCATGCCAGGAAGCTACTCCACCAGTCGATATCCCACTCAGTACCTGATGGCCCTCTGTATCTCAGCCCCCTCTATCAGCTCTCCCACCATGCTGACCAGATCTTCCACCTGCTCGCACCTCATACAGATGGACTACCTGCCTCCCTCTCCCAGCAGCAGCAGGCTCAGGGACTCCCTGCAGCCAGAGACCTGCATAGCCATGCTTCTGGACAGGCTCTCCATTTGGTTTGCCACAGTCTTTTTGGGGCAATCTCTCTGGTGGCAAAAACTTCGGTCACAGAGACTGTAAGTAGATAGGATGGACTCGAAAGGGAGGAGGGACAGAATTCTTGTGCCCTGTCACAAGCTCCCATACCCAACACTGCCGCATGCTGCAGGCGATTCTAACATGCTGGGCACCCCTCCCTGTGCCCTGTCCTCCCAGAGGCTTTTTCTAGGCAGAGGGCATGGGTGTAGCTGCCATTTCCCTGACAACACCCACTCCCTGTCAGCCTCTCTCACAAGAGTTGGTGGGTGCGACCTGGTTGCGCTGCTGTCTTCGGCCTCCCCAGCGAAGCAAGGGCCCGAGATCCCCTAGTAATTCGTTGTTGTGCACTGCGGCTGATGCTGCACCAGCTCTGAGGTGATCGGCCTCGACTACCGAGGAGAATATTTATACAAGGGAGAATATTTCTACAGTGGACATAATTATAGGTCTCATTAATAAAAACTAAATCACTCACAACAGAGGTCCTCTTCTGTTAGTATCACAGGTGTTAGAGAATAACATATGTTTATTACAGAGTCAGAAGAGGCCCCTAGGAAGGATCTCTGTGGCCATGTGGTCAGTTCCTCTTCACTAAAAGTTATTTATATTCAGAATCAACTTCGAGAGTATCCCACTAATTTTCACTTAAATCCCATCTATTTAAAGATAATTATGCATTGCAATGTAGCCTAAGCTATGCAGGGACAAAATTAGGAAGGCCAAAGCTCATCTGGAGCTCAATCTGGCTACTGCCATTAAAGATAACAAAAAACGCTTTTATAAATACATCAACACAAAAACGAGGACTAAGGAGAATCTCCATCCTTTACTGGATGCGGGGGGAAACTTAGTTACAAGAGATGAGGAAAAGGCGGAGGTGCTCAATGCCTTCTTTGCCTCAGTCTTTAGAGGCAATACCGGTTGTTCTCTGGATACCCAGAACCCTGAGCTGGTGGAAGGGGATGGGGAGCACGATGTGGCCCTCACCATCCACGAAGAACTGGTTGGTGACCTGCTACGGCACTTGGATGTGCACAAGTCAATGGGGCCGGATGGGATCCACCCAAGGGTACTGAGAGAACTGGCAGAGGAGCTGGCCAAGCCCCTATCCATCATTTATCAGCAGTCCTGGCTATCGGGGGAGGTCCCAGCTGACTGGCGGCTAGCGAATGTGACGCCCATCTACAAGAAGGGCCGGAGGGCTGACCCGGGGAACTACAGGCCTGTCAGTTTGACCTCAGTGCCAGGGAAGCTCATGGAGAAGATCCTCTTGGGAGTCATCATGCGGCACTTGAAGGGCAAGAAGGCGATCAGGCCCAGTCAGCATGGGTTTATGGAAGGCAGGTCCTGCTTGACAAACCTGATCTCCTTCTATGACAAAGTGATATGCTGGGTGGATGAGGGAAAGGCTGTGGATGTGGTCTACCTTGACTTCAGCAAGGTTTTTGACACCATTTCCCACAGCATTCTCCTCAAGAAACTGGCTGCTCTTGGCTTGGACTGGCGCACGATTCGTTCGGTTAGAAACTGGATGGATAGCCGGGCCCAAAGAGTTGTGGTAAATGGAGTCAAGTCCAGTTGGAGGACGGTCACTAGTGGCGTCCCCCAGGGCTCGGTGCTGGGGCCGGTCCTCTTTAATATCTTCATCGATGATCTGGACAAGGGCATTGAGTGCACCCTCAGTAAGTTTGCAGATGACACCAAGTTAGGTGCGTGTGTCGATCTGCTCGAGGGTAGGAAAGCTCTGCAGGAGGATCTGGATAGGCTGCACTGATGAGCTGAGGTCAACTGCCTGAGGTTCAACAAGGCCAAGTGCCGGGTCCTGCACCTGGGGCGCAATAACCCCAAGCAGAGCTACAGGCTGGGAGATGAGTGGTTGGAGAGCTGCCAGGCAGAGAAGGACCTGGGAGTGATGGTTGATAGTCGGCTGAATATGAGCCAGCAGTGTGCTCAGGTGGCCAAGAAGGCCAACAGCATCCTGGCTTGTATCAGAAACAGTGTGGCCAGCAGGGCTAGGGAGGTGATCGTCCCCCTGTACTCGGCTCTGGTGAGGCCGCACCTCGAGTACTGTGTTCAGTTTTGGGCCCCTCGCTACAAGAAGGACATCGAGGTGCTTGAGCGGGTCCAGAGAAGGGCGACGAAGCTGGTGAGGGGCCTGGAGAACAAGTCCTACGAGGAGCGGCTGAAGGAGCTGGGCTTGTTCAGCCTGGAGAAAAGGAGGCTCAGGGGGGACCTTATCGCTCTCTACAGATACCTTAAAGGAGGCTGTAGTGAGGTGGGGGTTGGTCTGTTCTCCCACGTGCCTGGTGACAGGACGAGGGGGAATGGGCTAAAGTTGCACCAGGGGAGTTTTAGGTTAGATGTTAGGAAGAGCTTCTTTACTGAAAGGGTTGTGAGGCATTGGAACAGGCTGCCCAGGGAGGTGGTGGAGTCACCATCCCTGGAAGTCTTCAAAAGACGTTTAGATGTAGAGCTTAGGGATATGGTTTAGTGGGGACTGTTAGTGTTAGGTTAGAGGTTGGACTCGATGATCTTGAGGTCTCTTCCAACCTAGAAATTCTGTGATTCTGTGATTCTGTGATTCTATTTCATTTCTACACCAACATACCAGTTAGAACTTTTTATCTTTGTATTGAAATATTCTGTCACTTATTCAGCTTTTTTTTTTTTTTTTTTTTTTTTTTTTTTAAGGTTGACATCTTATTCCTTCAAACTTTCTTCATTGCTTAAATTTTTGGAAAAAAAAAATTACTGGTAAAAGTAGCAAACCTTTGTTTTTCTGACTAATACTATGCTCCGTCCACCTGGGATATCCAAATTATACAGGATCTTAATCATGACAGGATGTCCAATGGCACCATTTGATGTCAGACAGCTATGAGTCAGACACCCATTTTCTTCTTCAGAAGACATACAGTATGGTCAACATAAATACAATTTCCTATTTAGACAGTATCACTGACCAAGCACAAACAGAAATGTTATCTTCCACGTGTTACAAGTGTTAACTTATACACAAATGTAAGTAAATCTTGCAATGTAGTCACTTTTTTTTTTTTTTTTTTTGCCACAGCAACACATATTCTTGTTTAATTTGTGGCCCCATGCAGTCTTACATTCTTTTTGGCAGCTCTAATGACTAGACATAATTTTATTTCATATTTGTACACATTTTATTTAAGCTTTCCAATTGTGACATTTCATACTTTGTTTTTATTGATGATTTCAGATCAGTTTTCTATTTTCTCAAGATCACACTGAATTGTGATCTTCCAGAGAACTTATAACCCCTTCTATCTTGATGCCATCTGTACATATTAATGTATATCAACATCTAATTCAGTAATGAAAATATTAAACAGAATCAGTCATAGAACAAACCCTGGAAGGACTTCACTTGAAATCTCTCCAATAGACACTGAATCGATAAAAAATACCAAGTGTAGGTTTTCATCCAACTGTACAGAAAATTTTACAGATAAAACATGAACCATATTTCTTGAGGATGCTCATGAGAATATTATTGTAGATGAATTTGTTTCTCCCTCATTCATTATCTTGTTACCATAGCAGAAAAAGAAACTGGATTGATATGAGATAGTATGTTCTTGTCAAATGAACAGTAGGTGCTTTTTACCTCTTCAGTGTCTTCTAGCTATTTAATAACATAGATCTTGTGATGAAAACAGTTGGGTTACTACTCTAGTGTTTTTTTTTTCTTTTTTTTCTTTTTTTTTTTTTAATTTTCTTTCGATTTTTTGTTGCTTTTGATGTTTCCCCTAACATTTTCAGTGTTATTTTCTTTCATACAGAAGTTCTCAAGTATCATCACAGGTTCAGATTGTTTTGACATTTTTAATGTAGTTCTCCTTTCTTTGGTTACTCAGTTGATCAAACACTGCAGACTTGAACGATTATTTTTCAACATTGTATTTTTATATTTTGGCCTACAATACTATTTCTGTGGTAGGATTAACATTGTTATGTGCTTGAACATGATTTTTTTTTTATGTGTTTTAACTGTGAAGACTGAATAAATTTCTACGTATACGTTCTTTGTTTAAATCATAATTTGTTCTCTTTCCCATAAGCAATTAACCTATATATTTCACTTTGTTGTATAAATATTTATATATATATAAAAATATTTTTATCTTTGCCTTCCATTGAAATAAAGTTCACTTTGTCCCCTAGTCTTTCTAATTTAATCATTTTTTTTGTAGAGATACATTGCATAACTATCCACTATAGAACAACGACTTATGAAGTGTCACATATTATAAATGTAATGAAAGCCACACTGTTTAACTAAACTTACTATTTGAGTACGAAGATGTGCCTGAGAAAACAAAGAATAGATTCAAGGAGAATGGGAATAAAATAAAATAAAATAAAATAAAATAAAATAAAATAAAATAAAATAAAATAAAATAAAATAAAATAAAATAAAATAATAAAATAAAAATCACAGTAACTGGCAGATGAACCCACAGCCAAGAAAATCTGTTATCTACAATGGTAATCAGGATTTGGAAATCTTATTATTCTTCCGCTATGATCAAATATTTGTGAAACTTATCAGCAAATATCAGTTAGTCCCCTTATGTGCTTCTCTGTGCAACTGATGAACACACACCACTACTTTACTCTTTTAAGGAACAGATGGTTCTGTGGTGGATGGAAAGATTACTTTACTGGTAACCCATTACATAACTCGTGGTAGTGGTAGCTCTGCTAAATTCATAGGCAGGTGTGGTCTCATTCTGCCTATGTCTACGCTACATGTATGAAACCATCTCAACTTATCACTAAATTCTATGTTAAGAAGTAGTGATAAAGTTGGGTAAATTGGCTCAGTGCTTTGTTAACTGCTCATTGAGCTTCAAGTATAAAACAAATAGAGCTCGCACGTGTGTAAAGACTTAGACACGCATCTAAAATTGTGTAATGTCTGTTTTTTTCTTGTGACTTTTCAGACAGATGTTTTTCAATTACTAATCAATTGAAATGTCAGTATCTATGTTTTCTTTAGAATACATACTTTGATTGATCATGAACAGACAGAGAGAATAACCCATATTTGGGAATCCTGTATGTTGGTTTGGGTTTGCACATAATACAATATTTATCAATTTAATGTATGCTTTACATACACAAATTCTTGAAATGCAGTACAAGTATGTTTGGTCACAGTAATTAAAAAAAAAAAAAAAATCTGGCCTGAAAATGAATATTTTCCTTTGGATGGATTACAATTTCTCCTCCAAATAAGTAACTGCCAGACCATTTCATGTCAGAGCTTAACAAAACTGAACTCATTATATTATAATTTGCCTGCCTGCTTAAATCTATTTTATTGAGGGAGAAATATGCGAGAAATATTCTTTGTGCATGCTGCAATGTGTAATGAAATATATATATTCTATTTTCTGTCCCCCATCCCCCTTCAATCTATAAAACTTCAGCACATTGCCCTTCTCAAAGAGTCAATGTATTTTAGCACCTGAACAATCCATCTATTTGTGATATTTTAAAGGCTTCAGGAAGCCAAACACATTATTCTAATATTTTCTAAGTTACATGACCTTGTGGTCCTGGAAATATATACACACACATACATTTTAAAGACAGAAATTTATAGCTGTGTATTTTTCAAAAAGAAAACTAAAAAATTTTATTCCTTTCAAAGTTAGTCAGTTGTATGAATGCAGATTTTAAATACAAGGCAGACAGAAATAAATGTTTTGATTTTACAGAACAGCATTAGTCACACAGTGGAAAATATATTTCATATATTTTTCTTTAATCAGCTATGCTAGAACATAAATATCTGTGTTCTTTGAGAAAACTGCTTCAATTATCAGCTGTTCTTGTCACTGCTTTTCCTCATATTGTTGTTTACAACCATTGATATTTTCTGCTACTACATAAGCACACGATGGTGTGCAATACAAAGTGTACTTTCCTTTCCCATTGCTAAACAAACATGCAGGAGTTAGGCAATTCTAAATGTTCAGTTTCTATGGCTTTGCACAGGATTCAATTTCAGTGATGGGTGAATTCATTGTGAATAGGAATGAAGAGGAAGAAAACCAATACAGATCCTGAACACTTATATAAGAGTTTTGCTCAGCATAGCTTGAGAAAAAAATACAGGAAAGATTAAGTTCCTTTATCCTAATGCATAACATTTTTCAAATTCATAATAAAAATAAAAAGTAAAAATAAAATATATTTTTAAAAGAATATGCAGAGATGTAGTGTGGGATTTTTTGTTCAGTTGGTTGTTTTTTGCATGGCCGCTTCATTTTTTTTATTATTATTTTTTATTTTTTGCTATGGCTTTAATCTTCCCTTCAAATTAACTTATGCTGTTTTTCTAATCATATAGCACAAAGCTATAACTTCTACAAATGTTAAGTCAGTAACAATGCATGGACAATTACACTTTTTGATGATATTCTCTTGTTGCTTTGAGAATGGAAGGGCTATTAAAATGCTATTTATTTTTTAAACAATTCAAATAGGAAAAGAAAGGCTTGATTAATTATGAGGTTAGTCTCATGAAACATTAACATTACATTTATACTGTA
The DNA here is from genome assembly GCF_963932015.1 of Anas acuta. NCBI lineage: Eukaryota > Metazoa > Chordata > Aves > Anseriformes > Anatidae > Anas > Anas acuta. Next base: position 20,068,506 of record NC_088982.1, read on the forward strand.
TTTTTCAAAATAAAGTTCTTTTACATGAAACCACGCAGTCTAGCAAATGTTGCATCTAGATTGAAAAAAAAAAAAAAAAAAAAAAAAAAAGAGAAGCTATAAAATAGAATTGTATGTTTGTTATCATAATATGATGTTGTATGCAATTATTCACTTAAGCTTTTAAATAATATACCTTGAGTAAGTTTTCAGCCTATACTATTTCCAATTCAGTTGTCTTAATGAATATATTTGTTAAATTATTTTCTGGCAGGAGAAAAAGTCACGAAAAAGAACCAGAGGACTCTATGAACTTCAGAATAGAAGTATCTTAAACCAGATAGTGTAAGAATTTTGCTAATCCAATCACAAAATTAAATCAAAAGACCTATAGTTTTATGTCTCAATTCCCAGACTGGAATGTTATTTATTGCAGATGACGTGTCACTAATGGCTTAAAATGTGCTAAACCAAAGCATTTGTTACATTGCTTTTATTGTACTTACATACATATATGAAAAAAATAATATATATATATAGCAAAGATTTGATAGATTTTAAAGATGCTATAGGTTTTCTAAATTCAAAAAATAGCTATCTCTAATGTGTTTTGTGGGAACTGGAAGGGCAGAATAAACCAGTAGGCATAGTAAAATATATATTGCCTTGTTTGTGACTTAACAAAGCTGAAGAAGTGCAACTGGTCCATGACTAGACGACATATGTTGTCTGAGGCACAAAACCTTACATTTGTGATTCTGCCCTGGTTTTAGCTAGGAGAGAGTTAATTTTCCCCTAGTAGCTGGTATGGTGCTGTGTTTGGGATTGAGGATGAGAATAATGTTGATAACTCACTGATGTTTTAATTATTGCAGAGCAGGGCTTACACTAAGTTAACGATTTTTCAGCTTCTCACACTGTCCGGTCTTTTTTTTTTTTTTTTTTTTTTTTTGTCTCCTAATAAACTGTCTTTATCTCAACCCACAAGGGTTGAGATTTTTTATTTTTTTATTTATTTTGTCCTCCATCCCACAGTGGGTGATGGGAGAGTGAGTGAATGGCTGTTCACTTAGCTGCCAGCTGGGTTAAACCACAACAGATTCTTGCATTTTATCATTTCATATTCAAACACTTGTCTGAGGAAGCCAAAATCAGATACAGTTTGTAGCTTTTGCATTTATGTATCCTGGTTGCATATGATATATCGTTGCTTCTTTAAATCAGCTCTCTTTCAGCAAGGAATATCTTTCTGTCTGTCTATCTATCTATTTATCTATTTATCTATCAGGACTTTGGGTAGAAGTTGAATACTAGGACAAATGTACTGCCATAAAATGTCATGATGGGGTTCTGATAGGCAAAAAATTTATATACAATAGAGTTCTATCTATGCATGTCCCCTGTTTCAGTTTAAACTAAATCATATGAAAATATATGATTTTGATGTTATTTACATTAAGCTGTTTTTAATGAACATGCTGCTTCTTAGGGCAGCAAATCATTTCCTTCAATGAAGTAGGACTAACAATACTGTAATATTAGAGTAGATAAATTTAAAAGATTCTGATGGACTAACTAAGCTTTAACTTCCTCTTATCTTTTTAGCTAACTTAAAACCAGTTCACACAGAATATATTTCAGAATTTTCCAGAAATAGAAATTGTTGAACCACAAATGAATTCATATACACACAAAAGTTACTCTGATATGTATTTTCTCTTAGCAGCTGCTTGAGATTAATTTTGAATCATAAATGGAAAAATCTTAATAGGAATGTATTTATAGATTTATTAACCATCCACATCAATATGTTATTGAGTGAATGATAACAAAAACAGACAAAATCAGACAGAATAGGGTTTAAAATATTCTCAGGAAGCTTCCTTTAATCATGAAATCCTGAAATAATAATAATACAAAAAAAATGCACAATGCAGCAACTACTGAATTTCCTAATACAGTACAGAAAATTTCTATGAGGAGAGAAAGGGAAAAAATGTATTTTTAAGTTAAACTCTTCCTACTCTCTTCACTTGTAAAAGGAAATGGGAATATTTCAACCGCTTCTACCAATGAACCATGAATTTCTAAATTTCTTGACTTGATGCATCTTTCTTGGGATGACCAGTTGTTACACTCCATTACAAAAGAACATTGTGTTTCTTTGCATAATGCAGCATGTTGATAGAACAGTGTGTTCACTGTTATATATCATTCTGATGACCCCTCAGGATTGAGAACTTCGAGAAGCCGTGGTTCACTAAATACCAGGATTTAAATAGAACTTTATTTATTTTATTAACCTTTTACTGTGCCATGGTTTGTTATATGTGATATTAATGTAAATTAAATATGCTACATGAATTTACCACATTTCTTTCTTTCTTGCACATGTGAAAATTGCCATGTAGAACCACATGGATAGAAATTAATCTGTGATAATATGCTAAACAAATCCTGAATTTGAAATGTCAATTCCTTTTTTTTCATTTTTTTGTACTTGTCAAAGATCTAGGCATTATGTTCCTTAATGGCCTTACTAATTGTTTCTTCCAAAATTATAGCTTCTCATTTTCTCATTTATAGCCTGGAATTTGCTAGTAATATTTTGGTCTTGAAAACAATGTGCACTTGCTAATGCTGATTGCCAGACATTAGAATATAATTTTCCTAATGCTTTAGAATGAAACAATCTGATGCTGAGTGAAGGTGTGTTGTTTTTTTTTTTTTTTACTTTTTATTTTTTTATTTGTTTGATTGATTGGATTTGTTTTAAGGCTGCTGAATTATTTTACATGGCTAACAGCTAACAAATCTTCATGACATAAGATTTAGGCATAATTGGTAATACTTCAGGTTAACTTGTAGCAGGGCTTATTCACTAGAAAATAAACCTATATAAACCTATATAATACTAGAAAATAAACCTATATAATATATAATATATATAATGCATAATATACAACATATAATATGCAATACATAATAACTGTAACATGCAATACATAATAACAGTAATATATAATAAACCTATATATATATATTAATAAATATTTTACATTCCAAGGTGATGAAAATTCCAAGGTGATATAATATATTTATATTACGATAAATTCTAGAATTTTCCCCTTCGTAATTGAATAAAATGTTATACAGATAGTAAAAATAAGTAAAAATAAGATACTTGGAACATTTAGGAAAACTATTCTATGACATATAAACTATATAAACATATAAACTATAAACTATTTTATGATATATATTCTATGACATATAAATTACATATATTGACAACCTGTAAAAAGCACAATAATCATGTATTGAGTCGGTTTATTTAGAATCGTCAATCCAAGGTTTAATTTATCTTTGCCTTTTGTCACAACCTAAGGCAGTGTTTAAGGGAACAGATATATATACACATACAATATCAGTATATAAAGGCAGAGGAATTGAGAATTATTATTTTTTATTATTATTTTTTACAATATGAGAGTTTAAATATTTATTTGCCTCTTTGTATTAACGTTTTAGTAAAAAATTCCAAAATATTTTACAATGCTATGTAAAAATATTCTGCTAATAAACACAAAGAGAAATGCAAGGATATAAAATAAGGATATTATTTTTAAGTAACAAAAAAATAAGCAGTCAAAAGTAATTTAATTATCAAAAGTAATAAATATTTCTGTAGCTGGAACAGTCTAAGGATATATCACGTGAAAGATGTAAGGTCTAAATAATTGGTAATACATGATAATACAGAAACTTTTCAGAAGAGAATACTTCTAAGAACATGAAAGTAACCAGGAACCAAGTAATAGTAACACAATAAAACCCACTAAGTATATGCAACTTAAAGTAAAGCTGTGCAATGTAAGTGTTTTTAAATGATGTTTATGTTCCAGATCTTGGATCATTTAAAAAAAAATAGTTGTCATCGTACAGACAGAGAAAAGTGAAGTGTTCCCAAAGGAACATAATAAATAATCCTCAAAAATCAACTTTCCTCATCTTAAACCAAATTTTACTGCAGTTATCTAAATAAGAAGTGATGCAGACCTTTCTTAAGGACACTACCAGCAGACTTCTTGCCTCAACATACTTTTTCCATCTATATTTTTGCAAGAATGTACAAATGACAAAGAATGAGACTTGTTTTAGAACAATATGATATCACAGCTATCAGTGAACTATTAATTTGAAATCAATGATTGAACCAAGGCATGATGACAAACCTCATTAGGCCTTGAGGTTGTTGTTTGTTTTTTATTTGTTTGTTTTTGTTGTTCATGAGAAATGAATGCAGTATTGATTCAAAGATGGACCCAGGACGACAACAAAAGATGATTTGCATGCAAGCCCATGTTTAGTGAAGAACACTTGAAGAATTAGATTTGCATATTTTTCCCATATAAAAAAAAAAGTGTGTTTTCCTTTCAGAATTGCTGCATTGCACTGTGCAATTAAGTACTAGAACACAAACTAGATGTGTCTGGTAAAAATTAGTTGTATGGAATGCCTTACTTTCTAAACAGACATTTTTCAGCACAGAACGGCACAGAAGTGCTAAATGATACATCTCTGCATAAGAAGGAAAAGTCAAATCTTACAGTCAGATTGAAGGTTTATTTGCTCATTTAATCTCTCTCTGATAGGGTTTAGGGACAATGCTTAGGAAATTAGACAGGTTCTTTCCAATCTTACAAACTGCTTGTGAGGGTAGAGATCTACAAACAGAAAGATATTAATGAGCTTGTGAACAAATGACAGAGCAGATTCTGAACTAAGCAAAATCAAAGCTATACTAAGTTCAAATCTGGTAAAATTTATGCATTGAAAAAATGACTGGTTAAAATAGATATCTTGGAAACAGTGGCTTTTCTGAAAGTCATTATAGATAAATAGGTACATGGAGGTATTTGGAAATGAATTAGTATCTATATTTTATTATCAAACAAATGAATCAATGTAATAGATTTTTTAATAAATAAAACATGTTAGGGATCTTAAAAATTAAGTATTGGAGTGACATATTCAATCTCTTCCCCCTGCAAAATCTTTTTTAAAAGAGAAATGCAAACGTATGTCAGTTGGCAGTACCTAAGAAATTTAAAACTAAAATCTTGCATCAGCCTAAAAAAGAATCTCTCTAATCAGAAATGCTTGAAAAGAGGAATATTAGAGATTAAATTAAATACTTAATTTATGAATTTGAATCAGTAATACTAACATATGCACTTTAATGAATTTATTTTAGGGCTAAAAAATATGAAACCGAAGCTTTCCTTTCCTTTCCTTTCCTTTCCTTTCCTTTCCTTTCCTTTCCTTTCCTTTCCTTTCCTTTCCTTTCCTTTCCTTTCCTTTCCTTTCCTTTCCTTTCCTTTCCTTTCCTTTCCTTTCCTTTCCTTTCCTTTCCTTTCCTTTCCTTTCCTTCCCTTCCTTCCCTTCCCTTCCCTTCCCTTCCCTTCCCTTCCCTTCCCTTCCCTTCCCTTCCCTTCCCTTCCCTTCCCTTCCCTTCCCTTCCCCTTCCCCTTCCCTTCCCCTTCCCCTTCCCCTTCCCCTTCCCCTTCCCCTTCCCCTTCCCCTTCCCCTTCCCCTTCCCCTTCCCCTTCCCCTTCCCCTTCCCCTTCCCCTTCCCCTTCCCCTTCCCCTTCCCCTTCCCCTTCCCTTCCCCTTCCCCTTCCCCTTCCCCTTCCCCTTCCCCTTCCCCTTCCCCTTCCCCTTCCCCTTCCCCTTCCCCTTCCCCTTCCCCTTCCCCTTCCCCTTCCCCTTCCCCTTCCCCTTCCCCTTCCCTTCCCCTTCCCCTTCCCCTTCCCCTTCCCCTTCCCCTTCCCCTTCCCCTTCCCCTTCCCCTTCCCCTTCCCCTTCCCCTTCCCCTTCCCCTTCCCCTTCCCCTTCCCCTTCCCCTTCCCCTTCCCCTTCCCCTTCCCCTTCCCCTTCCCCTTCCCCTTCCCCTTCCCCTTCCCCTTCCCCTTCCCCTTCCCCTTCCCCTTCCCCTTCCCCTTCCCCTTCCCCTTCCCCTTCCCCTTCCCCTTCCCCTTCCCCTTCCCCTTCCCCTTCCCCTTCCCCTTCCCCTTCCCCTTCCCCTTCCCCTTCCCCTTCCCCTTCCCCTTCCCTTCCCCTTCCCCTTCCCCTTCCCCTTCCCCTTCCCCTTCCCCTTCCCCTTCCCCTTCCCCTTCCCCTTCCCCTTCCCCTTCCCCTTCCCCTTCCCCTTCCCCTTCCCCTTCCCCTTCCCCTTCCCCTTCCCCTTCCCCTTCCCCTTCCCCTTCCCCTTCCCCTTCCCCTTCCCCTTCCCCTTCCCCTTCCCCTTCCCCTTCCCCTTCCCCTTCCCCTTCCCCTTCCCCTTCCCCTTCCCCTTCCCCTTCCCCTTCCCCTTCCCCTTCCCCTTCCCCTTCCCCTTCCCCTTCCCCTTCCCCTTCCCCTTCCCCTTCCCCTTCCCCTTCCCCTTCCCCTTCCCCTTCCCCTTCCCTTTCCCTTTCCCTTTCCCTTTCCCTTTCCCTTTCCCTTTCCCTTTCCCTTTCCCTTTCCCTTTCCCTTTCCCTTTCCCTTTCCCTTTCCCTTTCCCTTTCCCTTTCCCTTTCCCTTTCCCTTTCCCTTTCCCTTTCCCTTTCCCTTTCCCTTTCACTTCACTTCACTTCACTTCACTTCACTTCACTTCACTTTCTTCTTTTTAATTAATTATTTACCAGAATTAATTACATGTATTTAGGAAGATTTCTGGAAAAAATAAAAAAAAAAATAAAAAAATTCTACATTCTGAAAGGGTTCCCATAACATGATATTACATGATAGAATAATTTATTACATTACAGCTTCACTCTCATTAGATTCTACATTTCTGATGAAGGAAAACAGAATTTGATGTCAAGTGAACAGATAATAAATAAATAATTTTACACTGATATTTTTCTCACTATGCTTCCAATAAAAAATAAAAGTTCTTATGTCAGACTAAATACAGAACTATATAAGTGTTTACATAAAATTTATATAGTACAGAATATTCAGAAGTTACAAATGAAATAGCAATTTCCTAAACTACCTGAGAATTCTGTATGGATTAATAGGAATATTAATCGGTTGACTTCTGTCTTAGAAATAGAGCTATCCAATTCTAAGATTTACTAAGCAGGAAAGGAGAACACAACTGTGGGCTGAATTACACTCATGTTTAGAATGATGGCTATTCAAATTTCTGCCACTCCCTTTTTCTCCAAACAGAAGTAATATTTATTTGATTTTACTAAGATTATATTTAATTCCAGTCCTCACAGTGTAAATTGCTTCAATTCATTTTCTCATCTTTTTATATGCAACTGAAAAGTCTTGTTATTTGTTTTTGCATACCATAGAAGGACTAAATCACCTTACCATTTGTTGGTGCTTTTTTTATCTCTGTATTCACTGACCTGTAAGATATATCATTCTTCATGTATCAGTCTCTTTATGCATTTGATATTTAATTCTGTTTACTTTTTTACTTTTTTTTTTTTTCCTCTATGGTTGGAATAGATCTTACTATTCTGACTTCCATCTGAAATCACTGAGTAAGTTTTTCCATCTAATATCACTTTTTGTTAACCTAAGTTTCTTAAAAATTGCCCTTTTGATAAATTTGTCCATTCTCCTTATCACAAAATCATTCAGTCTAAAGACTTTTTTTCTAAATCTCTTTTATTTCCAAACACACAAAAATACATGTATTAATAATATTACATCACTATTAGCAGTGGTTTGTGGTGGCTTTGTTGTTGTTGTCGTTATTGTTTGTTTTGTTCTGTTTTGATAAAATGATGAATAAGTAAGGGAGTTATTAAATACAGAAATATATGAGCCACCCATTTCTAATACATTTTAATATCTACCTTCAAAATAGCAGTTAAATCCATCCTAGAAAAACTGAAAAATACTATCAGAGATACTCCCGAACCACCGGTTCTCACTTTCTGACTCAGAGCATTACTGATCTAAATGCATTCTTTTAGCAATTCTAATTCCGTTATAGATTATAACACACTGTTGTGCATTATAGGCAGATTTTTGTCTTTTATTTTTGTATAGAAAACATTCTTTAATACTGCTTTTTTAAAAGTGATGTTTTTCTAACTGTGAGATTCATGTTTCTGTCATCCCTTCAATAAGCATGTGGTTCCATTTCCTCCTTTGTTTTACCATAAACTTGTAATTAAATGCAAGCTTTTTTTTGCATTGCTTTACTCCCAGTTGCCTGTCTCTTGGCTTGACTGGGCATAATTTTACAGCTGTCACTATCTTACTCGAAATGCCATTAATATTAGCATTTTCTCTATTTTTTTCCTTATTCATTTTCTTTTTTGTAAGTAGCATCAAATCCATCCTGTTGAAGTTACTTCACCTTTTATTTAAAATAGTTAAATATTCATTAGTTTGGGGGACTCCTAGGGTCATTTCTGTTTTAATTCGGTGACTATTACTATAAAAAGCATGAAGAGTCCTGGCAGAAAGACAGACTCCTGAGTACTTCAGAACTGCAGGTAAGTAGACATGAAAGATCTGTGTAATATGTAAAAGTTGAAATAAGAAACTGAAGTTGAAAAAAAAAAAAAGGAAAAAAAGGTCAGTATTTTATGCAAAACAGTGGAATTAAGGACTATAAACTATCTGCAAAATATCATTAAACACTTAAATCTTTAAAAACATGTAGCTAATAATAAGTAGTATAGTATACTACCAAGATAGTACAGAAATGAAAGAAGTAGCTTAGACAGAAATATTGAGAATTTGTGTTATCAGAAAGAGACAGTTATACACATATTAATACTCTAAGAACAAATTATTACAGTATTTAATCTGCTGTGGATCCATCTTTGAACAATGTCCAGTTTAGGAATTTTATCCATTCAGATTTTTCTCCTATTCTAGAAACCAATTAGTTATCTCAAATTTAGCTGCCTTTTTTTTTTTTTTTCAGCTAAAAATTACTTCTCTGTATCATCTGAACATTGCATTACTATATTTCTAAAGAAAACTGTGAAATGAAAGGAGACCCATTTGTCAAAACCTTTGAAAATGAATGTTTTCTATTAAAAACTATTTTTTAAAACTAAAAACCCTGAAGGGGAAAATAAAGGAAAGCCAGCACTGAAATAGTGTTAAATGCTGAAATCTATCATTTACCATCCATTCTCCTGAGAACTTGCATTTGTAGATAAATATTTGCCTGACTGTCATGTACATGTATAGTCTACGTTAGTACTGCCTAGTTGATAATATTTATTTATTTATTTATTTATTTATTTTCCATATGTGGCTTATCTGTATTTGTGATTCACTTTTAAATGTGTTCTTTACATAGAGCAAAATGGATTCAGATTAAATATTGGTCACACTGTACAAAACAATTTAAAATGCTGCTATATGCCACCTGGCAAAAAAGAAAAAGTGGATAAGGCCCACTATAGCCAAATAGGAGTAGCCTCAGATTCACAAGCCCTAACATTAATGGCAGATTTTAATCATCCTGACAGCTGTTGGAGGGACAACACAGCAGGCCATAATCAATTTTAGAGGTCCCTGGAATGCATTATGTAACTTCCTTCTCCAAGTGATAGAGGAGCCAGTAAGGATAGGTGCTATGATGAAGATCAAATGCAGCCTTGGATGCAGTGACCATGAAACAATGGAATTCAAGATAGTTAGGGGAGCTAGGAGGATGCACAGCAAGCTCACAGCCCTAGATTTTGGGAGAGCAGACTTTGGCCTCTTCAACGATCTACTTGATACAGTCCCATGTGATAAGGCCCTGGAGGGAAGAACACAGCTTCACCAAGAGTAAGTCATGCCTGACCAATCTGGTCACCTTCTGTGATGGAGTAACTGCATCAGTTGACAAGGGAAAACTGACCAATGTAATCTACCTGGAATACTGTAAGGCCTTTGACACACAGTCCCACACAACATCCTCACCTCTAAATTGGAAAGATATGGATTTGAAGAGTGGGCCATCCCAACAGGGAGTTGGCTTGAAGATTGCACCCAGAGAGTAGTGGTCAATGGTTCTATGTCAAGGTGTTGCCTAGAGAAGTGGTGGATGCTCCACCACTGGAAGTGTTTAAGGCCAGGCTGGATGGGACCTTGGCCAACCTGATCTAGAGGGTGGCATAACTGACATTGGCAGGGAGGTTGGAGTTAGATGATCTTTAAGGTCCATTCCAACCCAAGACATTACATGATCCTATGATTCTAAGATATCACCTAAAACCACACCATTTGGAGGGACAGAAAGAAAGATTGTATTGATTATCACTTTATTACTTTCCATACTATATCACATTGTGACTGTTGTAGTCTATGGTGACATACTGTATCAAGTGTGTCAGCTAACAAATCAAAAAGTGAACATTTTATAATGAAATATTTTAGAAGTCTACTGATAAAAAATATTAATAAATTTGACTGCTTGTCTATATTTCCAGTAAATAATGAAACAGGTGAATGTCAAGAATAACACATCCAGCATCCAGCAGTGCACTCCCTTAAGGATAGTGAATACTTTCTGTCATATGTACTATTCATGTTTTCAGCAACTAACTGAAAATATCAATATTTAACATTAAATCATTTATTTATGAAGTATCTTAAGTAGGAACTGCACTTTATAGGTAAACAGAAAAAGAAGGTCCTGGCCTTCAGTTGCTTACAACTTTAGTATTATAAATATGAATGCTTATTTTCATAATGACATAATTTGAGTGAGTATAAGCATGTAAATATAAAATAAAAGAAATGCTTTTCTTCCCATTACTTTAAAATATTAATTAATTCTTAATGAGAAAATTAAAAACAAACCAACCAACCAAATAAACAAAAAGGCTCTTCTTTCTTTGAATATCTCTGAAGAAAGCAGGCCATGCTGCTTCAGACAACACATTCTTCAGACAGATGTACAAATTTTTCTTTTTTATCATAAAAACTTTCTTCAATTGTACGCTTAAATACATCATTTCTAAGGAACATTGCCAAGTATTAGAGATTATTTGCATTGAACTATAATATTGCTGAATATGACCAAAGAAAAGCAGTCTTTTTTTTTTTGAAGTGCATTCATAAAATAATATTTTAGGAAGTTTCCTTTTTTATTTTTTTTCTTCTCTAGTTTGGCCACTACACATAGCATTTGTTTTTTCTGCCCCTTTGTAAATGATGTCCTATAAACATCACACGGGAGAATACAAGTTCTCTGAAAAAATAAAAATAAAAATATAAATCCCATGTTTGATGGATACATTAGAAATACATATGATTATTATTATTTTTTTTCAGATTATAAATGCAAATACTCCAGAATGTCCCTAAAAATTTACCCATGTATAGCACTAAAAATGCTCACACACCTATGGCCCTAGATTACTAAAGTAGTCTCCTTCGATGGAAACCAGTATGATAGGTTCAATTCCTTTACAATTCAAGAAAGAAATTAAGTCTGCCTACATCCTCGTGGGCTCTCCACTTTTGGAAGCACAGTGGCAAATACAGATTAAAAAGAAGCCCAGAGAACATCTCCATGTGTGTGGGGACCAGAGTGAAGACTGAAATGAGCATACAGTAAGACAGGCAGAATACACTGTAAAATATTAACTCTTATAAATGAGAAAATATAAGAAATTCCATCAGGGTACACCTCTAAGAAGAAAAAAAACAAAACAAAACAAAACAAACATATGGCCCTCCTTGCTTCTGGGTATGTAAATTTATTGCAATATGCCAACATCCACAATATTCAGTTCCAGATAATTATGAAACAGATCATTAGCTGTTCTAAACTGCCATATCTCTTGGGATCCAGGATGATATGTGAAATCACAGTAACATAGCTATGGATGTAGAAAAAAAAAACAAAAAAAAAAAAAACCACTTTTAAATAATGCTAGTGTATCAGGAAAATAAAACACAACAACAGGAAAATATTGCATTTTACAACATCAAAATAGTATGTTTTGCATGTTTCTTTTTAGTGATCAGTCAAATAGGTTAACATAAACATTCTGGTATGAAATTTCTTATTCAGATTGCATATCTCGACATTTGTACAAAGGCTACATATATTTTTTCTTTCTCTATCATGTTATTAATGAGGTTCAATAGCTACAATAATGTCATCATAGAACTTCTGCCCTTCATTCTCTGAGCATACCAGAATATAACTGGAATTTGCTGGATATATTGTGAAAAAACATCAAGGAAAGACAACTAATGCTCTCACTGACCTGTTACAGAATGACATAAAAGCTTCCTTTAAGAAGACTGATGGAATATGCTGACAATGAATTTGCACTGCATGGGCAGTTATATAAAAAATTTGGATGAAATGCTCTGGTGAGAGAAGATGAGTTGGTTGTCCAGATCAGTAACAATATGAAAGAAGGGCAAGTGCCACAGCATGATTTTCCATTAGGACTTCAAACCTGAGATCTCTTTCCAGAAAACATGCATTAGGAAGAAAATGGATATCGATATAGAATTTTGGAAATATTCTAGAATTTTAACCCTGAGCAGGCAAGCAAGTATGAATGAATGATAAATATTACTTTCCATGTATTCATTTATTTTTTTCCAAAGTAGTATGTAGTTCCCAGATATAAGACTTACACGTGTCACTGAGAGCTTTCTGTCACTCTAGAGAAGAAAGAAGGGAGTAAACATCACTGGTTGTGACCTGAACAACAAGAACAGAAAAAAAAAAAAAAAAAGTTATTGATGAAGTTATTAAGTTCTGTCACACATATTTGGGCTGCATTTAATCACTGAAGAGAGAATTATATGAGGGCATAATGTCCTGTGTCTTTTCTCTCCTAGTAAAAACAAATTTTGCATGGCTAAAAACTCTCATTAAGTTAGAGAAATAAACATTATTGGCATTTAAGAATAAACCTGGTCAGAAACTTTCTGGGGATTTCTTTTTATTATTCTTTGAATTGTAAAGATGTTGTTCAAGACATTTTAGGACTGAATAACCCCACAGCAAATTTTCAGATGAAACCTAGGCAAACTTGGACAAAGCATTTTTAAGGAAGCAGTAAAACTCTTACTGTGTACTTTGCTTTCCTGACATTCACGAAGAAAAGTCAGACACAGTCCTCTTTAGAGAAGGCATGGTTTTTCTAAGCCTAGAAAAGCTTATATTCTTGTGAAAAAAAAAAAAAAAAAAAAAAAAAGCAGCTGAATAGGCTGCACTGAGTACTGAGTATGCTCTTATGGATCAATACATGGTCCACCAAATGGTGGAACTTTCATGCAACCTGCATATGTATGGGACAGATACATTAATCCTGCCAAAAACATGGAGATTTCATTTTCACTCACCACTGGGAGACTACCAGTGCAAATATTTTCTTGCCCTATCACCAAGTTAATAAGTAGAAAATATGCCTAAATACTGTGAATACTGCCGTGCTACAACTACTTTTCTGTTCTTAACTAGAAAAAATTCTGCTGAAATCTGAAAGAGTAATATGTCAATGGCAACTACATATGAAGGACACTAAGAATATTAGTTAAACACAAAACTGGAAATATGTGGGGACAAAGAGCAATATAAATTGCTATAGAAAAGACAATGATCTTGGTTTCAACATTGGAAAGGAAGAAATGAACTGAAGTCTGATAACTGTCAGAAATGGGCAAGTAATTACAAATTACATCAATTGTTGCTTCTGTGAAAACCTCACTGTACCAATAGTTTCTGGAAACCATAAAAAATGTCATTAATTTGACATGGCTATCAAAACAAAAGTAGAACGTAACAGGTAAATAGCATGTAAGTAGGAGTAAATAGCAAAGGACACCAACTTGAGTGGTGTGGTTGACACACTGGAGGGAAGGGATGCCATACAGAGGGACCTGGACAGGACTGAGAACTTGACATCTGTGAAGAATGTGATTGTTCATCAAGGCCAAGTGCAAGGTGCTGCACCTGGGTCACAGCAATCCCAAACATGAAAACAGGCTGGGCAATAGGCAGACTGAGAGCAGACTTGGAGCTACTGGTGGATGAAAAGTTTGACATAGGCTTGCAGTGCATGTTTGAAGCCTAGAAAGCCAACCATATCATGGGCTACATCAAAAGAAACATAGCAAGCAGGTCATAGGAGGTGACTCTCCCCCTCTATTCCACTCATGAGATTCCATCTGGAGTACTGTGTTCAGCTCTGGGGCCCCCAGCATAAGAAAGACAGATCTGTTGGAGTGAATCCAGAGGAGGGCCATGGAGATAATCTGAGAGCTGGAAACACCTCTTCTGTGAAGAAAATCTGAGCATGTTGAGGTTGTTCAGACTAGAGAATACTCTAGGGAGAACTTATAGCAGCCTTCCAGTACTTTATGGGGGACATCCTACAGGAAAGATGGGAGGGTCTGTCAGGGTGACAGCAAAAGGGGTAATAGCTTTGAATTAAAAGAGGGTAGATTTAGATTAGATATGAGGAAGAAATTCTTCACTGTGAAAGTGGTGCAGGATTGGAACAGGTTGCTATGGAAGGGAGTTGGAACTAGGTGATCGCTTCCAGCCATTCTATGATTCTATGTGCTTAATAGTTACTTTTATAGCAAGGTAATTAGGTATATAAAAGTATATACATTAGGTATATAAAATATATAAATTAATAAGAAAGTATATAAAGTATATAATTAATAATAAATTAAATAAAGTATATAAATTAGGTACATAAAATAAAGGTATCAAGGCATTTAAGTGTATAAAATAAAGGTACCTTTATATTCTCTTATCAAAATCTAAGGCAGATTTGTCAAAATGCTGTCTTTTCCTATGAGTTAGTTCAATTAAAGCTAATTCTTGGGGACTGTGAAAAAGAGAGAAAAAGAGAAAAAAGAAAGGAGATTGAACCTGCACTTCCCTGAGAAGGGATTTCAGAACAAAAATCTTACTTCTGAATATTTTTTCTTGCTTAAAATCACGTGTCTGTTAAAATAGATAATAACTGATGTTCTGAAGAGATGACTACAAAGAGATGACTATTATTATTATCCTTTAATTTAGATTCATAATGTTAGTATTGCTTCATTAGTTCTTTGGAAATTAGTTATTTCTTCAGTTGTAAAGGACATACAACAGATGGAACTAGTCACCGCTGGAGGAATCTGACAAATTAAGTAGAACCAATTCAACACCTCTCAGAAAACATTTTTTGTCATATGTAAAGGGAATACAGAAAACAATCCTTTGGCAATTAAGACAGCCAAGAAAAAAAAAAAAAAAAAAAAAAAAAAAAAAGAAATGTAATGAGATACTACATGCTAATTTTGAAATAAGATAAAATGAAGTAAAATAAAACAAACATTTTTTCCAAGGCTTTCTTACTTTAAAATTGTAAATAAAATGACTGTTAGGATTGTAACACAAGCAAAATATTCATAATTTGCCACAAAAGCATTATATTCATTATGCTATTTATGCAACGTAAATGTTAGCTGTGGTTTATTTACTCAGCCTAGATTATTGATGCTTTGATTCAAATAAAGTAGAAATAAGTATTTACTTACATGGGAAAAATATATTTTACCATCAGTGCTTGTGAACATACAATAAATACATGCATTTCTTGAATGGTATTCTGTCTTTAGCTAAAAGATGGAATTTTGACAATGTTTATACATTAAGACATATATGAGTTTAAAATAAGGGAAGTTAAAAAACATGATCATGAACATGATAAGAAACCTACGGTCTAAAATAAAAATGTCTCAGGAGAGAAATATTTTATTTATTGTTTTGCCCGAAACTGTTGTTTTGCAGCCTAGGATTACTATTTGTAGTGGATTAGTTTTCACATGAAAAAAGTACACAGTCAAGGTAAATGTATTGTTGTTGCGTAACTGTTTACATGTGTAGCATATTGTGTTGGCAGGTCATAAATTGTATTCATGACAATTGTCAGTAGAAACCTATTGGTGTGGGCAAATCACTTTGGTTTTCTTATAAGCCATAGTCATTTAAATTTTATTTGTAATGCTTTTATCAGTTAAAGACAGTAAATATTTTATTACACTTTTGAAACTCTATTAGATTAAATAAATAATACATATAGTGGTGATAAATAATTACTTGGGAAAAGTTTTTTTTTTGTTTTTTTTTTTAAGTATGTCTCCATAGTTTAATCTTGTAGTCGAGTATGGATTGCTTGGAAATTAACTTTTCTTACTTTAAAATAGGAGTGATAATAATTATCAGGTTTTCTGCCATCAGCCCTGTTTTATTATTACATTATGCAACATGACCAAAACACTGATTTGTGTATGAAAGATAGAACTGACAATGTCAGTAGACATTGTCAGTATGTTCGGTAGATTTTGAGTAATGTGTAAATGACAATGATTATTATTTTTTTGCTAGTTACTAACACACAAGCCTATTCTATCACATACAATTGCTACACAGTAATATAATTTAAGAATATTGAATCAGTAGAAACATGTAAATTGAAGCTAATTAGAGTAAGAGAGTCAAGCCCTATGGCAAAATGGAAATGCAGAACTAAGCTAGCTAGTTCTTATAAGTCTTTCACAACAGTTGCACATGAACAGTGGAGTTCTAAATTACAAAAACTAGCAAAATTGAGGAAAAACGATGTCTTGGATGCTATCCTATGAATTACTATAGGTTCTGGGAGTCTTTATGTCTGTCATTCACTATAATCTACAAAATCTTTTTACCACCAAACAGGGAAAAATATCAAGCTTTTAACAGAGGAAAAAGTATATATATTATATTATATTATATTATATTATATTATATTATATTATATTATATTATATTATATTATATTATATTATATTATATTATATTATATTATATTATATTATATTATATTATATTATATTATATTATATTATATTATATTATATTATATTATATTATATTATATTATATATATATATATAATTTTTTTTTTTTTTTCTTCTATAGTCACTCTAGAAGCGACTATTCCACTGGAAATGATAATCCAGGAAAAAAAATCAAATGAATTTCAGGATAATTCTGTAAAACATAATAAAATTGCAAAAGTCACCATTTAAAAGTTATTCGGTAGAAATTTTCTTTACTAGTTATTCTGCTCTACTGCATTCTTTTTTTTTTCTTTCTTTCTTGTATCTTCTTTTTTTTTTTTTCCAAATAACATTTCAGTGCAGAGTTCTTGGAAGCACAGAAAATAATGCTAAATCATTACAACGTGTGTTAGTTAACACAATAAATAGTAATGAACTAACTGTTAGATAAAAACAACGTGGGAGAAATTATGCTCCTGAAGGAGTCCTACCCTGCTTACTACACTGACACTATGTTGCTTGTTTTTGTTTGTTTGTGTTGTGTTTTGTTTTATTTTAATTTAAAGGGTAATGGTTTGCAGAAAACGTATTGAAGAAGGGGCTTTTAAAAGCGACTACAAAAACAAGTTCATGTAAAGTATAAAGCTCACTATTTATATGAAATTTCACTAGAAGATGCTTAGAGCTCCAAGATGTGAAAACAGTTGACATTTTTAAGAGGTGCCTGTCAGTGGAATAGTTCAGAATAGGCAATATAGTTGAAAAAAGATGGAGAATGCAAACTGTCAGAGCTACACAGATCTGGCAAATATACTTTTTGATTTCTACTTCTGTAATAAAATAATTCTGACATATTTTAATGACATATGTACAGAAAATCTTAAATCAATATTTAAAATTAATATATTTCTTTCTTGTTTTAGCAAGCCAAAAACAGTAGTTAAAAAAGTCCTATTATTGGAATTCTACATCTTATAATGTCATTTTTTCAATATTGGCACATGAATAAGTCACTCTTCATAAATCATCATTCATATTCTTACTGTAAGGTACAGAAAGATAATGTTTCAGACACTAATCTGTAGCTGTGAAAGCAAAAGAGTAAGCTGAGATCAGATTCTGATATCAGATTACTTAATAAAAATCCAGGGTATATTCTGTTACACTGAAGTAATGATTTAAGTTGCTCATGTTGCATCCGAGTCAACAACCTTGTTATATGCGAAGGCTGAAGCAAAAAGGAGAAACAAGCATATACAGCTCTTTAAAATTCTTGTTTACTTAATTCGTTTATATTAAAAGTCACTTTACTGTGAGTGCTGAGTTATAGTTTCAAAATGTAATAAACCACAAAAGAATAAACAGTACTGTTTTCACTGGAGGAGAAAGAAGAGAAAGGTTTGACATCCCTGCCCAGGGGACAGACTGCTCATGTAATTCCTTTCTTTCTGTTCTTCCTTTGCTCATGATGGGGCTGCAATTGTCTTTTATGCTTTAAGGATTCACCATATATATATATATAATGATTTCTTCCTGCTCACCCCTGTGTCATAAAGTCAGTTCTACAGAGCTTGCAAGGTTGTGTTCTTTCAGTGACTGTATGTGATTTTTGTGTGATGTTCTTGAGACATTTGTTATCATCTTATCACTATATTTTCACAGCCTTTGCTATTTATCTATGCTTGTACTCTCAAGGAATCTTTCATACAAACTGGTGTTAATTAATACGAAACCTATGTACCTATGTGTACAGGAGGGATTTTTGAAGCCTTTCTGATATAGAAGTTTGAAAGAAACAAATTATACGACTAAACTTTCTGCAAAGTTAATTAACTTTATAAACTTTGTTCCTAAATTTATGTGGATACTTTTGTTAGATGAAAGATATATTAAATAGCTATAACATAGAACACGAGTGAAAATCATAATTCTGTTAAAAAAATAAATAATAATGATCCTATTTTATATAGTGGTATGCAAACTACAAGAAAGCATTCAGTGCTAACAAGCATTCAAGCCAACAATTTGTGCCCATGTCACTCTTTGAAATATTTTTCACGTTATTTCTATATTGCTGAATTTTGTTATAATGAAACTTCTGTAGCCTGCAAAATCAATAAAGTTACATTTATATATAAATTCAAACATAAACACAAAACAATTTAGAGAAGTAATTGGTATAAAGTACCAAATATTTCAAATAAACTTCTCAAATTATTATTTTTAGTGGGAATACCTAAGGCTAAGTGATTCTATACTAAATAAGTGATTCTATACTATACTAACTGCTTCTGATTAAAAAGCATATGGATAGTCATTAATGGCATTTCTGTATAAACAGGGAATTCTCTAAGCTCTAAAACTAAATCCAGAGCATATTTGAAGGTGTTAAAGAAAACCCCACAATTTCCATGGATTTTAATCATAGTCATGTCACCAATTAATGCTACCAGAAATGCTGAATGGAATCTTTTGAATTAAATGTGGGTGTTTTCTTTGAAGTAAGGTGAATCCTCTTGTAGACTCCAGAGGCTCATTTAGTATTTCAGTAAGATTTCCATTAAAAGAAAAAAAAAAAATAGAAACAAACAAACAAACAAACAAAAACTTCTGAAGAACATACAGGAATCTCACAAGGCTTTGCTTTAAGGCTTATTGCTTCTTTTTCTACCAGTTAGAGCTGCATCCCCTATACGGGTTGTTTTGGAAAGTAATAGAGAAAAAAAAATCTTTTTCTGTGTATAACATTTTTCAAAATGAAATACTGGCAATGTCAATATTGTTGTAAAGTTTTTGTTTTGTTTTGTTTTGTTTTGTTTGTGTGTGGTCAGAAGTCCTGGAATTCACTGAAATTAAATATATATATATACTTTTTCTTTTTTTTTTTTTTTTTTTTTTTTTTTTTTTTTTCCTGGCTGGCTAGTTTTCTTTATTAGGCATAATATTTCTAACATTTATTGACCTTTAATTCATATCAAATGCAAGTACTGGTACTTTCAGCGACTGCCTATTATCACATCTCAGTTCTACTGAGCCTTAGGGGAGAGAGACAATTGTAGCATGTTTTATAAACAAACAAAACTAATTGGCATAAGAGGTATGGAAACTAATAATCTATTGTCACATTTTCCATGCCAAAACATTGGAATCAACCAGTCTGCAGCAGCTTTCCCTTTAGGCTGCAAATATCCATCTCTTCTGCATACCACTTCCTATGACCTAATTATTAGGCATATTACAAACCTGCTGGAAGGCAACTCCAAAAACTTTTTTTTTCTTTGCTTTTTTGTTTTATTTTTGTCTTAAACAATAAAAAATAATGGCCCTTAGTAGAGTTGTTATAAGGAATCAAATTTTTGGTACAGTTACCAAGGATTTGGCTTTTCAAATCAATGGGGAGTGGCAAAGTCATGTTGAAAGATCTGTTTTAGAATGAGCAATGGACACCAATTATCTTGCCTCAAAAGGCAAAAAGGAAGAGGAAGAGTTTTATTCTTTTTCATTATTAGGACTCAAATCTCAGTGAATATTCTATGTAATTGTGTTTAAAATTCTTGCATGAAATTAAATGTAGAAGCACAAAGAACATAAAAAGCATCATTGAGAAACCATCAGGTAGAAGAAACCATTCCATAAATGCATAGTGTTTCTATCTTAAAATAGAGAAGTTCTTATGGTCTTCTATGTAAAACTTCTCAGGTTTGAACCATATTGTGGAAATAAACAGAAAAAACGTTTGACAGACTAGAATCACTATAAAAAAGAACTTGACAGATTTAGAACATAAATGCCAATGTGCCACAAGTTCCCATTTCTTGGAATTATGCATACACTCCATTCTTTGGATAAATGAATTGCTAGATATATGACACAAACTGTCAGAAAAGACTTCCATTATTCATTTACATGGAATTCTTAAGCATTTTGCTTCATTATATCTTGAAGTCAAAATACTTTGGTGTTATTTGGTTAACTACATTTTCAGTGAGTAGAGAATTAATATAATTCAAATTATCAGTCTATAAAGATTTTCAATCACACTTTTTACAGTCACATAGTGTACATACTGTAATATAGTGCAGTGCCATTAAGAAAGTTATCTGTGAGGTACATCTTTAAGCTGATAATATCACATTGTGCAGCAGGTGAACACTGCCAGAAAGTACTTAAAAATTACTCGGCCAGTCCTGAAAATTAGTTTATATTTTTGGTATTTATTTGGTTGTTTTCCTGTTATTCTGTTACACTGAATGTTCAACTAAAAGTGAAAGATAGTCAAATAGATCTTGAACTTAGTTCTCCTTCAAAAAGAACGAAAAAAAAAGAAGAAAAAAAAACCTCTTGGATTCGCCATTTTTTTGCTAGAAAAATTATATATGAATGATGTCACAGATGTATATACACAATTAAGCAGAACAAGAAATTGATTGGCCACTGCTACCTATCCGTTTACAAGATATATTCCGGCCATCACTTCCTTAATGGGATACACAATGAGCCACAACAGAGAAACTATGAATCTCAAGAGCAACCACTCTGTAATGAAATCCCTATAAATTTTATGATATTCATATTTTCCTTTATTTCCTCACATTGTTATATCCTCACTATATATATCTATATATAAATATATAGATATATCCTCACTATATATATATATATATATATATTGGTTTTATCATATTCAATAGTTATACTAAAATATCTTTTCTGAAGTTCTTAACCTTGATATACTCTGTATCTTCTGATTTCTAATGTGAAACCTGGATTATGCAACATTTAGTTCATTGAATTTTAGTATCCATTTTGGGTTAAATTATAACTTTCAGAAGTGCAGTTCTACAGGACCACTACATTTCTGGCCTACCATCCAGTGCTCTCTGCCTCATTCTGTCCATTCTGCTGACTACCCTTCTTGTTTTGAATTCTAATCTCCAGTCTTGTTCTTAATGGCCTATTTTTCCCCTCATTCCCTAAGTCTTTTGCCGAAATTGCCTCAGTATCTTCCTATTTTGCAGTCAAAGACTTTTTCTTTCCTGTTTTTCCTCCTCTTTTTATGAACTTATGCCCCTCTAACAGTAATTCCTTACTACCTTCAAATTTCAGTTTCTTAGGTCCATGTTAACCCTCTTCATCTTATTTTGTCAATGACCTTATCCCATGTACATTGATGTGGCAGTTTCCTGTCATCCTAACTCTTTACTATTATTAGTAGTAGTAGTTATTATTTCTTGTATTCTGCTGCTCTAAGTAACATAGATGTTATACTAAAATCTATGGCTCATCTCATCTGTTTTGATAACATGTTCTTTCCCAGATAAACAAGTAGTTTTGCTGGTGGGTAGCAGCTACCTGTGAAATTCTTAGGGTCATATTTATTCATTGAGAACACATTGCAGTCTGTAGGTTCCCCAAAGTTCCTCAAAGAATCTGAAGACAATTTCAGATGGTCCACAAAAACAGGGTGATATCAGAAAGGAATATTGGACTCAGTTAAAATTGTGCTTGATAGGTTCTATGTAAGAAATTTCTATTTGGAAAGGAGCTCTAATAGCCGGACCAAGTTTCCTGGAGAAAAAAAAAATAGATTTTACTTTTTTTTTTTTCATGTTCACCCTGCACTCCCAATGCACATAGAGTGTTTTTTGTTTGTTTGTTTGTTTTTTGTTTTTAAATTCACAAATACATAAAAGCAAAATACTAAATCACTAATGATATCAGAAAGAATATGCTTCAAATATGCTTAATCACATTTCTTTGTTATTTTCACTTGTGCTTTGTACTGAAGTATTTTTTAAGCTCTGATTATGTACATCAGCAAAAAGTGGTTGACTAAAATTACATACAGATGGTGGAAGGCCATAGATCATACATAATCTGCAACACTGCAGCTCAGAGAGAAAAAAAAAAAAATCACGGGCAGGTACACTTGGGAAACATTATGACATTATGAACAGAGAAATATATAAATAAATATATACTTTGTGCTATATTAAGAATGATGACTGTGCAGAAGATGCTTTTATGTAAGACTCCAATCACACATTTGAAAAACAAAACTAATTTGAAAGAGCTGGAAATTATCATAGGATCAGTTCGTCATACTTAGAGGAGAAGGTATAATGAATTAAGTTTATGTGGACTTGGAAATATGAAACTACACTAATAAGTATTTTGTTAAGCTTACTAGCAACAGTCTTGCTCAATATTTCATATGTATAGAATGTATAAATTACATTGTGCATTATTTATGTAAGGTACAAAATGTATATATTTTTAATTTACTGCAGATTTCCTACAGTTTTATTTCTGTTTTCCAGTGATAATAGTAATGATTCTAACTTAGAAAATCAGAAGAAGTAAAATTATATTTTATATATTTAAAATATCTTCATCTTGTTTTCAAAAGCCAAGTAGTAAATTTTGTTTGATAAGAAACCTGAAGGTGTTTATGATGTGTTCCTATGTTGCTTGTGATAAGTAATACAGAAAATCAGAATGGCTATGTTAGTTCAAACATTCATCTACTTTTATCTTGCCTCTGATAATATCCAAAAGTAGACACTTGAAGGGAGATACAGGTAGGAATGAAAAGCTTTCTGTATCTTCTGTTTTGCTTTTCCTGAGTTTGTAATGGATTTTAATATGAAGAAATTAAACAGTTTAAAAGATATAACACTTAATACCACTTTAATCTCTGAGTTATCTACATGTATACAACTTTTAAATTCAACTAAAAGATCATTTTGTGTAGCATGCAGAGCCCTTGAGTTCTCAGAGCATCTGTAACAACAGTTCCAACTTTAGATTTTTTTTCCAAATGTAATATCTAAGGATGCTGTTTAAAATCCATTTGGTGGATTATTTTGGTGGATATCCAAGGTGGTGTAAAGCTTTGACAAAAGGCAACATCTTTTCCAAATACTTAAAATGGATGTCACTAGCCCACTCAAAAATACTTGCTGCAATCTTACTTTGTTACAAATCATTACAGATATGCAGACCTCTCACAGTTAGGTGTTTTACAGTGTCTTGGTGCAATATACATTGATGCTAACCTAAGAAAAGTTATTTTACACAAATATTTCTTCATGTGTGTTCTCTGTGTAAAGTATCCCTTAGCTATCTCAAAGAAGAAAAACAACCACACACACACAAAATAAAATAAAATAAAATAAAATAAAATAAAATAAAATAAAATAAAATAAAATAAAATAAAATAAAATAAAATAAAATAAAAAAGTTCCTACTTTAAAGTATAACTTTTCTCCCTCACTCAGACTTAGCACCAACATTGCAGAAGGGTGTCCTTTCTCAGAAAATGCTTTGTTACATGTTTCCCCAGTGGGATGTATACTATAGCAGTATCAGTAAAAGCACTAGGAAAATTACATCTACTGTAACAAAGATAAACTGTAGAAACTAAAAATCCTTTATAGTGATGGGTTTATTTTTATTATGCATTATATATATGTGTGTGCGTGTGCATATATGTGTGCATATATGTGTGCGTATACATCTATATACATGTATAGAGAGATGTTTATATATTACATCTGTATCTGCATAAATACAATGATTATCTATATATTTATACATAATAAGTCATTACAAAATGTTTAAAAAACATGTCCTCCTACTTACCAATAGAATGAGAGAGGCAGTACTTTACTATACAGAATGGGAAAAAAAAAATGTAAAGAGCTTCACATTTGAATGTCAGGAAAGGGGCTATAACCCTTGACAAAGCTTTAGTCCCAATATGGAATTTCTTATAACAGAACATTTGTATTTAACATGAAGCAATGATGAGAACTGTACAGACTGCAGCAGACCTTTTCAGGAAAATAAATAAATAAATAAATAAATAAAAACATATAAAGACAGTTTCCGCATCTCTATTTCATCTGTTGAGGAAATCCAAGGACTTCCTTGGGTTATTCAAGTATCCCTGTTTGCAATGAAAATGATACTCCTTTGTGATTTATTGTCATTTTAGATGCTTTAGATGCTTTTAGAATCTTGTGCAGAGGTGTAATTTTTATTATCCAAACATACAAGGAAGAATCTGAATTAAAAAAACAAAAACACAAACAAACAAAAAACAAAACAAAACACCAACAACAGAGTTATAACACCCTTAACACAAATGAGGAGCCTGATCAACAAGAGAATAGGGAAGGAGTCCAAGATCTTGAAGAATATTCATAACAGAACTAGGAAGAAAAAATCCACTATTCACTGTTTTCTTAATGTTGTTTAGCAATCATTCAGAAGACCTTTATAGGATAATTTTTAAGCTATACCTTTTAGATATTCTCATAGGTTAATGGTACTGAAATGCGAAGAACCTCTATGATATGACAGTTTAATAGCAGCATCTATTGTTGTCTGTTTTTAAGTCTTTATCCTCTTTACATTAAAACTGGAAGACAGCAACCTTGATATTAACCTCAAACTCAGACAGAAATATGGCTTCCAGGAAAATGCACCTATCTGTATTTCATTAAGTCATATTATTTATTTAGTTATTTATTTTCAGCTCAAAATACTTTCAAGAGAATTTATGTAGCTGTAAATACACCAAGAGCTAAAATTTCATTATTTTATGAAATACAGAATAAATAGACTTATCACAGAGTTTACTAGTCTGCAATACTATTCCTTGGATTGTTTTAGTGTCAAATTATAAAAAGCACTTTAAATTGTGTCTCAGTCCAAGTTCCTGAAGTGGTCACAGACTGAAAATGTTGCATTGTTTTTGGTAATGTATGCTTAGAAATTGAGCAGTAAGTATATATTTCATGGGAAAGCATAAATAACATTCATTTTAATCACGTAATTATACTGTCATTTGTCTCCACATATTTGGAGAATGGTTACATAATTACTAATACTCTCTGCTTCAGAATGAAGCAAATTCAGGATGAAAATCTCAGCAGCATGCTTTGAATTAATGCTTTTAGGAATAGTACATTTTGTTTTATTTGGTCATGTGCAAAACCTGTGTTTTTGTGTAGGCTTAGTCATTATGTTGAATTTACAGGAAGTCTATTTATCTCCAACTCTAATGAATAATAAGTGGACATTCTGTTATACTCCAAAGTTTGGCCAGTGCTACCTAACTAAGAAAAAAAAATAATATATATATATATATTATATATATATATTATATAATATATATATATATATATAATATATATATATTATATATATATTATATATAATTTTATATATATATATATATAAAATATATATATATATAAAATTATATATAATATATATATTATATATATTATTATATATTATATATATTATATTATATATATTATATATAATATAAATATATTATAATAATATATATAATAATATATAATATATATAATAAATATAATATATATATTATATAATATATATATATAATATAATATATTATATATATTATTATATATTATATATAATATATATATATATATATATATATTTATATATAAAATTAATATATAAAATATATTTATATATATATTTTATAGATAATATATATTATATATAAAATTAATATATAAATAAATATATATATATATATTAATATATATAATGTACATATTATATATATGTGTGTATATATATATATATATATATATGTATATATATATATATATACATAAATTCCCGCTCTACTCTGAGCTGGTGCGGCCTCACCTCAAGTACTGTGTGCAGTTCTGGGCACCACAGTACAAAAAAGACATTAAACTGTTGGAGAGTGTCCAGAGGAGGGTGACGAAGATGGTGAAGGGCCTAGAGAGGAAGACATATGAGGAGCGGCTGAGGTTGCTGGGCCTGTTCAGCCTGGAGAAGAGGAGGCTGAGGGGGGACTTCATCACAGTCTACAGTTTCCTCAGCAGGGGGACTGGAGAGGCAGGTGACCTATTCTCCGTAAACACCAGTGATAGGACCTGCAGGAACAGTGTTAAGCTGAGGCAGGTGAAGTTTAGGCTGGACATCAGGAGGAGGTTCTTCACCTAGAGGGTGGTTGCATACTGGAACAGGCTCCCCAGTGAAGCAGTCCCTGCACCAAACCTGTCTGAATTTAAGAAGCGATTGGACTGTGTACTTAGTCATATGCTCTAAATTTTTGGATAGACCTGTGCGGTGCCAAGAGTTGGACTTGATGATCCTTATGGGTCCCTTCTAACTCAGGATATTTTATAATTCTATGATTCTAATCAAGCCTTTACGTTATACAATCTAGATATCACTATTTATTCTGGTCTTAGATAGCTGCCTTTTTGGCATGTTCAGAATTTATAGTGTGGTAATATGTCTACATGGTATCTTTCTGTATTTTTCTTTCAAAGCAAAAATTATGCCCTTTGACTAGCCTCAATGAAATCTCAAAGCAAACAACCAAATCAAAGTAAATGTACTTCTTGGAGATAAAAGAGAGATTACACACACACACATACACAAAAAAAAAAAAAAAAAAAAAAAAAGGCTGTATTCCCCATGCCTCTTCCAAGTGAACAAGACTTACCATTTCAAAGAAAATGGCTCAATTCCATTAACAAGGAAACAAGGAAACATCCTAATTCACAAATATACACAGTGGGTAATGTGTTAATAGCACCATTATCAACTGATAACATGGTGCAGTTAATGTATCTCAGCAAGAGTTGACTTTACCACAAGCCATTGTTTCCTTTTAAAACAGCACGAGATCTTGAGAAAAATCTCTCAATATCTCACTGTGGGGATTTAATAAACATCAGTCACCATAGTGCAGAAACAGGGGGGAAAAAAAGGTAATTTAAAAATATTTTCCATACTGTTTTATAGCACCTGGTTTAATTAATCAGCTCCTTTAAGTATCTTCCTGGGCTCACTGACTTTTGATGGACACATTTTAAAAAAAAATCACCTCAGCAAATAGCAAAATACCTTAAGCAATAGGGGTTGTACTTCACAAATACCTTATAGAAACATCAAATAGGACATTTTTCTTTGCATTTGAGTACCAAGAGGTCAGTAAGAACTGATGAGCAGACAAAATCCTTCAGCAGTATCTCTGAAAATATAAATAAGGCTTGTTACATACCCCTCAGGCAATTGATTTCACTAATTCACACAAATATAGGCCTATATTTGTAAAAAAACTACTAGCTGCTCAGCTTCATGTTTTCATCAAATGTATCACTAATAACATAGTGCTCTGCCTTCATTAACATAACAGTTAGCATGGAAGTATGAAATGTGGCATTTCTCCAAAAGTTATAATTGGGCTTTATTTTATCAAAAATTTGCAGAAGTTTATATTAGGTTTTAATTCTGTATACCATAATTCTTCTTACATGTAAGAGGCCATACAAAGATTTTGAATAAATATATTGTTTTACCTGAACCTGAACCTTTACCTGAATTATAGTACCTGAACCTTCAACCTATTCTTTTATCATCTTCCAGCCATCTGTCTCATGCTTATTTCATTTCTCATGGATTTTAGAGCTATTTTAACAGTTTGTCTAACAGAATAATAGAAAAACTTTTTCCTAAATAGGTGTTTTCTCTTTGTATATTTTTAAAAACTACTTCATAAAAGTAAAATTTTTTTTTTGTCTCTGAACTACTAAAAGATCAAATAATTGTCCTAATTTGAGTCTTCTTGTTGTTGAAAGGAAGTAAAGTTCAAGATATTCCACTTGTTTATTTATATGGTTACTTTCTTCGAGCAAGAATTGAAAGGAGTAAATATATACCTGTATCTCAAAGGATTTATCTAATGGGTTAAAATTTCAAGATAGCTAGACAGTATTTGTTAGCTTTAGAAGAAAACTACTTTCAGTAAGGAAATGTTGCTTATAAATTGTGACTATATGTGAACTCCTAACACCTATAAGGGTAAGACTGATTATTTATATATAAGCAATATAAAATGAGGGAATTGGAAAACAAAAGGACTGTAAACACTGGAGTGTGATACCTGAAGTAAAATTTATGTAGAATTTATGTTGAGGGTTAAAGGCAGCCAACAGTTCATACAATCTCCACCTAAGTAACTGGACATCTAAAAGATTAAGCTTATAAACTATCATAAGTTAAAATATGTTTTCATAGAACTGAACCGCATGTTTCAGCAGCAACTTCATGCATTCAGCATTTCATTTGGGTTCATGAACTAAATATCTTATGCCATATTCTTAGACTACTTCTGAAAAGGATCTTTCTAGTATTGGTTTGTGCAATGAAGTTACTCTTCTCAACTAGAAGCTTCCATTAGCTGTGGGGATTGTACTACAACTGTACACATGGTGTAGGTCACTATGTTCAGCTGGAGTCAGCTGCACCTACTTTAGTATGCCAGATGTAAGCCAGCTCTGACAAAAAGACTATAACTGGGTTAACATAAGCCAGAGACTATACTTGTATATCTTGAAGTATTATAAGATACATTGGTGCCTTCTCAGGACTGTGATACATGTGTATAAATGTGATTCATTGCTAAGATACAGAAAAGGAATCTGAGCTGTATAGCATTATGCTTCACAGTAGTAGATTAGTTGGTCACTGACAATAAATTCTCACTAAATCTACGTGTTCTGGATATAATAATTACAAACAAATAATTGTCTCGCTAACAGAATTTTTTTATTTTCCTCTTTTTTTTTTTTTTTACAGAAATTCATTAACAGCATATTAGCATAACACATTTCAATAATACAGCATGGGATCAATGCATATGGATTTTATATTCCAGTTGCAATAAATGCTGTTACACATGATTTCATCATTATTATTATTATTATTATTATTATTATACATTATTTATATGAACATAAATTTGTTTCAAACGTTATAATGTATAATTAATAAAATAATGGAACATTAGTAAATACTTTGATATGCTTTGTGTTGAGGAAATATTATAATTGATTCCTTTCAAAGTATTAGTGATTTTAATGAAATGTGAGGAGCTTGATTTCTGCATCTCTTTCAAAAGTAGTAAATTCACATTTGATCACTTAACTATGCATTTTTGCTTGTAGTAATAAAATAGAAAATATTTTCAAACTTCAGGATTTTTTCCTTTACACTTCACGAATAAAGGGCTTTCCAACAAATATATTTTAATGAATATTTCCTTCATTTTAAAATAGCATGAAACAGTGAAAAGTATGCTTAAAAGTCCGAAGTGTTTTTGAATGGTGGAAGCAAGAACTATGATTTCACTTATTTCACCTATACAGCTCTTCAGTAAACAGCCACATACAAGCTAATCAGATGATGAGAAAGTATGCACTTTTGGACAGAGAGCTGACACTAAAAGCAGTATACAGACTTCTGCCCTCTCAGGGGAAGCCTAACTCTACACATAAGTGGTAATTTTCTTTCACTTTTTCTTGTAATTTCATTTAAAATTGGTTGAAATTAAACAATAAGTTCAGAAAGTTATTAGACAGCCAGGCAGATTGCCTGAGAAAATGCCTTCAGCTTTGCACAGTGTCACATCCCTATTAAGCTAGGAAAGATTTTTACAGGTGATATGTATAAGAATAAACTTCTTGAGGTTATAGGAAAATTTAAAAAGATATTTAAAAAATTTAAAAATATATTGGCAGCAGCAAGTGACACTACCATTACTACTATTAAAGCCATAACTGACTTTACATAAATAAATAAATAAATTAATTAATTAATTAATAAGAATGTGAATTGTGATATATTTTTCATTGCTGTCATCATTGTTGTTCTGAAATGAGAAAATATCATACTTCTTTACAGCAGCCTTTAGAATTAGAGTTTTGTTCAGCTGCAAAGAATTAGATGTTTGAATTGCTATAGTAAATTTAATTATTTACAGTTGTGATGTGGCTGTATTAGGTTAATATTTAATACAAGGTTTGAGAAAAAAAAAAAAAGAGAGAGAGAGAGAGAGAGAGACTCTAGAAAGGCTAAATTGCATTTGCCACAAGTGGAAAGAGTAACTTTCTTTCAAAAAGTAACTTTCTTTCCAAAAGAATAACTGTTGGAGGTTCTGAAAGTTAAAAAATGCTGTATCTCTACATCAGATTATAAAATTTGTAATTTATCATTTTGGTCACTGTGGGAAAATACATGAAGCAAAGTGAAATTGTGAAAGACAAATATTAAACTGCTTGTCTTGTGAAGAGGTGAGGGACAGGAAAAGTTGTTCTTAAGCATGAAAAGCTGACTGAAAAAAAAAAAAAAAGTAAATGGGATCACTCTACAAATTCACAGAATTCATTGTGTTGTATACATTATACTTCACATTATATATACTCTGATGTTTCTGTTTTATGTGTATTTTCAACACTTCAAAACTAGACTTTAATACTAAGTTCTGGAAATGCTGTTATCATTTGTTCAACAATTATACTTCAAAAGTAACTGTACAATTGTGGGAGAGCCAGTTACTTAAATGGGATCAATGGACAGAATCATAGGTTCTATTTATGCAAAAGTACACTGTTCACAAGACTAGTACTGCTGCTTTGAAACTTTCATGTATAAATTTATCTTGATATTAGGGTAGATAAACTTAAGAGGTCCTATAACTAAAAACAAGGATATATATGTATGTAAAACTATGTAAAAAATAAGAAATAAACTAACACATAGTTTCAGCCAAAAGTGAAATTAAGGTTAATTTTTTTATTTTTTTTTGTGAAAGGTTAACCCTCATAAGTGGATGCTGATAATTAAGACTGTCACGTAAGCAGTTGCCATCTGATATAAAAGTGGCTTATCTGTGGCTCTTTGTTTTCTGCCCTACAAAGAGATCAGGACAGAGCTATAATGGTAGCTTTTGAAAATGAATATGTCCTACAAACACTTTATTTTCCTTAATAATTTCTGAAATGTTCTCTTTTTTCCCCTGTGGTAATATAATAGTTCAGATCCTTTCAGTTTACAATAGATTATTAAAGCACGTAAGATCAAAGCTGAAGAATAATGAATAATGTTTGAAAGAAACTCCCCCCAAAAATCTATACCAGTCAAGAAATAGCAAGCATGAAGGTTTTTTTTTTGTTTGTTTGTTTGTTTGTTTTTGTTTTGTTTTGTTTTACTATTTGATATTTTCTTAGAGAATATCAAAACTGTGGATGAGTCTGAGTCAGAATTATCTGAAGTAAATTCTACATTATTGGAGCTGAAATCAATGTAGAAGATATATATACTTATGTTAGTATTATGTTATAATACTGTATGTTGGCTGTGTACGGAGGTTCTTAGATCAGTAGCATTATTAACTGATTTAATGTTTTCAAAAACATTTCAGTTGGAACCTCTTTTCTCAGATCTACTGTAGTTAATAATCCATTTTAAATTTAAAAATAAAGTTAGCACAGGAGAAACATACAGTTTCATGACCTGGACAGTTTGTAAATGGAACAGTAGGTTATATGCTGCTGGATTCTTACGCTATCAGGATAGACTGCCTTATTTTGATCCTGAAACGTCAATCTATCAAAACTACATTTTGATACATATAAAATACATACATTGATCTCTGCAAGTCCTGGATCATCTTGTTTGAGCTAAATTTTTATTCATTTACTTACCTATTAATTTAAGTGGAAAGTGATCAACACCTTTTTTAAACTGATAGGAACCCCCAAAAAAATGAAGTGCTCCAGCTTTAGGGTTGTCATCTACTCACTCACTAGTGAGCCTAGGATCATAAATTAAGTCCTAATATCAAGTATAAATGTCAGTATGTGTTTGCATGTTGGATAGTAGATACCTTCCCAAGTATTGATGTTACTGGTTGCACTACAACATTGTAAGTAATGTGTCGACATAATGTTTTATTTAGTAAGCTCAGGTTATATTTTTAAATATAAACACCGGAGCACAGGTGACAGTTTTGGTGACCCAGATCTCTTCAAGGACAAAGCTACTTAAATTTTTATTGCACAAATCCACCAAGATAACAGTACTGTAGAAATGTGTGTTTTCTTTAAAATAGTTCATCCTGAAAATATATAAAAATTAGAATTAATTCAATTTGTTAAAAAATATGCATTTCATATTTTTTTTTTTAATTTTTATTATTATTATATGTTTCACAATATTTTGTTATCATTCAGTGATTTTCTCTAAGGATGGAAAGAATTGTCCAATTTTTATGCCAAATAATGGAATCCTTCCTAAATAACACGAAGTTTCATGACATCTGAGTAGGAATGTAGCCTAACATAATCATAGATTTATCATAGAATGACTTGGGTTGGAAGGAACCTTTCATCTAGATCCACCCCCGCTGCCATGGGTAGGGTTCCACCCCTTGTACACATTGCCTAAAGCCCCATCCAACCTGGCCTTGAACACTTCCAGGGATGGGGCATCCACAACAATGGTAAAAATAGCATACTATGGGAAAATCTGAAAAGGAGTGTACTGATTTTGAAGCACTAACCAGGGATATTCAACCATCATGGCATGAATGTTTGGTTTATAGATGCTAAGAGTTTCAAGCTATAAAATACATGTTATCCTTGCTGCTTCTTCTGGCTCTAGACATGAATCATAGAATCATAGAATATCCCAAGTTGGAAGGAACCCATAAGGATCATCAGGTCCAACTCCTGGCACCACACAGGTCTACCCAAAAATTTAGACCACATTACTAAGTGCACAGTCCATGATGTACATGATGTACACATGATTTAGATATAATAGAAAGTAGAGCAGATTTGCAGGTTTTAGGCATTATTGCAATAAGCTCTAATGTTGTTTGAAAATCCCATTACTTTCCATAATATCGAGGAGTACATCAGTAAAAAAATATTTTCTACCACCTGTTTCCTAGTCAGACAGGAAAATCTGTCAGGAAAATAGTCAGACAGGAAAATCTGACACTTTCAATGCATGCCTTTCCTATTTCCTCTTCATAGTTATACATAGCCTCTCATTTTGCTGCCCCTGTACAGTTGACTCCCGTTCCAAGAGTTTTCTTCATCCTAGTCTTATCCACCTATTCTTCTTCCCTGTGACTTCCTGTTGCCTGTATTCCTTAAAGCAATTAAGACATTGTATTATAAAACTCTTTCCTCATAGAATCATATAATCATTCAGGATGGAAAATACCTTTAAGATCATCTAGTCCAACCTTTAACATAGTACTAAATTCCACTACTAAACCATGTTACTAAATTCTAAGTTTACATATTTCTTGAAGGCCTCCAGGGATGGTGACTCAACCACTTCCCTGGGCAGCCTATTCCAATGCTGCACAACTCTTTCAGTAAAGAAATTTCTTCTAATATCTAACCGAAACCTCACCTGGTGCAGCTTGAGGCCATTTAGCCTCTTCTTATCACTTGGTGCTTTGGAGAAGAACCTGATCCTTACTTTGTTATAGCCACCTTTATGGTAATTGTACAGTGTGGTAAGGTCTTCCCTGCATCTCCTTTTCTCTAGGTTAAACAGTTCCAGCTCCCTCAGCCACTCCTTGTAAGACTAATTTTCTAGACCCTTCACTAGCTTCATTGTCCTTTTTTGGACAGGCTCCTGCACCTTGATATCATTCTTGTAGTGAGGGGCTCAAAACTGAACACAGTATTCAAAGTGCGGCCTCACTAGAGCCAAGTAAAGAGGGACAATCACTTCCTTCATCCTGCTGGTCACGATTTCTTAGATACAAACCAGGATGCTATTGACCTTCTTGGCCACCTGAGTGCATTGCTGATTCACATTCAGTTGGCTATCAACCAACACCCCTGGGTCCCTTTCTGCCAGGCAGCTTTCAATTTTCCCCCACCCTGTAGCACTGTTGTGCCCCAAGTACAGGACCCAGAACTTAGCCTTGTTGAACTTCATACAGTTGGCCTTAGCCCATTGGTCCAGCCTATTCAGATCTCTCTGCAGAGTCCTCCTACCCTCGAGCAGATCAACACTCACTCCTAACTTGGTGTTGTCTGCCAAGTTATTGAAGATTCACTTGGTCCTCTCATCCAGATTGTTTTTAAAGATATTGAAGAGCACTGGACCCCAGTACCTGCGGGACACCACTAGTAACTAGCCTTCAGCTGGATTTAACTCCGGTCACCAAAATTCTATGGGCCCTGCCACGCAGCCAGCTTTCAAGCCAACAAAGGATACACACATCCAGGCCATGAGCAGCCAGCTTCTTCAGGAGAATGCTGTGTCAAAAGCCTTACTGTAGACCACATCCACAGCCTTTCCCTCATCAACTGAGCATGTCACCTTGTCATAGAAAGAGACCAGGTCCGTCAAACAGGACCTGCCTTTCATAAACCCATGATAACTGGGCCTGATCATCTGGTTGTTCCTGTAGGTGCTGTGTGACAGCACTCAAGATAATCTGCTCCATGAGCTTCCCTGGCACTGAGGTCCGACTGACAGGCCTGTAGTTTCCCAGATCCTCCTTCCATCCCTTCTTGTATATGAGTGTCACATTTGCTATCCACCTACCAACTGGTATGTCCCCTGATATCCAAGATTGCAGATAAATGATGGAAAGAGGCTTGGTGAGCATTTCTGCCAGCTTCCTCAGTACCTTTGGGTGGATCCCATCTGGCCCCATAGACTTGCATATATTGAAGTGGGTCACTAACCATTTCCTTGTGGAGTATGAGAGCTTCATTCTGATCCCTCTCCCTATCTACCAGCTCAGGGGGCTGAGTACCCAGAGAAAAAACTGGTCTTGATGATAATGACTGAAGTAAAGAAGGCATTAAGTACTTAATCCTTTACCTCATTTCTTGTCACAATGTTTCCCCCCATATCCAATACAGGATGGAGATTCTCCTTATTCCTCCTTTGCTTGTTTATGTATTTATAAAAACATTTCTTATTGTCTTTAACAGAAATAGCTAGGTTGAGCTCAAATGGGCTTTGGCCCTTCTAATTTTGTCCCTGCATAGCCTCAGGACATCTCGGTAGTCCTCCTGAGTGAAGTTTACTATAAGTGGCTTTGATGTGATCCCCCTTAAAATAAACTCAGTCTCAAGACTGGTTCTCGTTTTAATATTTTTGTACCTGAAAAACACAATCATCAGGCTACAAAGACAAATTGCATACATGCTAGGAGCAGACTAAGTAAAATAATTCTGGAAATACCGATCCATAAAAGATGACAATGAAATAGAGTTTGTTATAAACATTTTACCGGGATAGTTATTAAGACTAACATATTTCCAATTTTCCATCAGCAGTCTGGATAACCAAAAACTTATCAAAAGAAAACCATATCATTAGTTTATGAGAAAATGGTAGGTATGGAAAATGTGGGCTGTGTTTTCAGAATGGATGGCTACAAGCAATCTAGAGTTTGTACTAGGAAAACTTTCATATAAGGACCTTTTCCTGATATTCAGCCTGAACCTCCCCTGTCACAGCTTGCGAGCTTTATTATTTACATTATTGTGAGCTTTATTATTTACAGGAGAGATGTATTGTGGTTTTCCCTGTGGGAAAAGTAGAAATTGGAATTTAAATTGTATATGCATATTGTAAGAGCACTTTGTGGTAAACAATTAGGAAACAGCAACAAAGGCTGTTTGTTCCATATTAAACAAAATATTAAATAATATAAAACAAATTAAAATATTAAATATGTAATATGAAACATTCAAATATTAAACAAAATTATTTACATATTAAATAAATTTCTAACCACCAGACAAATTACTATAATAGAGTATTATATAAGAATAATTACAGAATAAGTAACTGAAACATCATTCTATAAAAAGAACTTTCCTAAATAAATAAATAAATAAATAAATAAATAAAAATAATTATTTAAGATGCTTTGGCCATCAAAGTGGACAAAATACAAACAAACAAACAAAACATGCAAGAATATTTTAGTTTCACAACTTGACTACAGTTGGTTGTATCAAGCAATTTACTTGTGTCCCCGGTACAAAAAGGACATGGCAGACCTAGAATAGGCACAGAGAGAGGAAAAAAAAAGGATACTTAAACAAAGGAACTGAATGGCTTTTGTGTGCAATGTGATTAGCTATAACAAACTAAGGAAAAACAACCTGGGAGGAAGCAAAAGCCTATAAAATTGGGATTTAGGCAAAGAACAAGGATAAGAAATGACAATTAACCATCTCTTCTAACATTAGAAGAAAGCAATGATTACAGTATCTATTACCAACAGGAAAAGCAGATATACACAATGTTAAGGTAACTGCAGAAGTGATTCTCACAAGATATTGTTAAAAACTCATATGGGTTAAAATTTTAGTTGATAGTGATATATATAGTTGATAACGATACTATATCATATAACTCTCATTAGATTTGTTGATATTTTTGTTCTTTAGCAAAGACATAGCTTACGGTTCAGAAGTTTCTGAAATAATCTTTACTGGAAATAGTAAGAACATGCTGAGAATTTATTTCTATAAACTTGTCCCTTCTCTATATTTTTTCCTGAGCATCCACAATATTCACCATCATTAGACATATTTAATGAGGATGCCTTGGGTTTGACTCAGCAGATTTATTTGTTTACTTTGTACTATAAATCTTCTACAAATCTTGAACCTTGCACACCTTCTGATACAGATATATTTTATATTGTAGTTGTTTACACTTTTTTGGAGCAGATTTCTCTCAATACTTGTATTTGAAAATGCTTGCCCAACATTTCACACAATAGACAATACTGTACACTTCGTGGAACACAGGTGAATGATTTGGCCTAACATACCACTATCTGTAAAATCAACAATTTTTGTACATTTGTAGGAACATTTTGTTTTGCTTTTACCTCCAGGTATCTAGATGCTGTTAGATGTTTTATATTTATATTTGTATTTATGGTCGTAAGTACCACTGTGACTTCAGAGGGAATACACCTGAACTTTAAACATGTTTTTATATTGTGTAATGCAATGTGAAATGTCACAATCCAGACATACATCATTGAGAATGTTTCTCTGCCTTTGAAGTACCTTTTGACAGTTTGCTTTTAGAAAGGTGTGAACACTTTGAAAAAAAAAAAAACTACCCTATGACCCCAGTTTTAAGTTGGACTTCTTAGATGCTTGTGTTTCATCCAGTTTATTCTTTTCAGCAAACATGAGTGAGGTCTCAATACTCAAAAAGTATTCACACATACACACATACTAAAAAAAAAAAAAAAAAAAAAAAGAGAGAGAACTAAAGTTGTACGGTAGTATGGTAGATAAAAGGTCTGTTAAATTTCTGAAGAATTACAAGGCCTATCAGAAACTATCCACTGAGTTTGCAGAAAGAGGATAAACCTTCCTACAGAAGCAAACTCTGAAGTAGGAACTTCTCAGTGAATATACAGAAACAAGCCTTCAAGAACAGACAAGCATGTTCCTGAAGTTGTAAACTTGTTATTTAGCAAATCTGTTAAAGTCACATGTTACTCCAGACAGCTATTTATGTGAAGTAGGATAGCGTATGATGATGGGATTACTTGATTCATACTACCTAAAATGTACTTCTGAGTATAATAACATAATGTATTCAACCAGCACTGTCTCTCTTTTTTGAGGCTATATTTATCAAAGTTGTTCAGCTTTAATTCAGAAAACTAATTATTTTTTTTGTTTTGTTTTGTTTGTTGGTTTCTTTCTATGTGTGTTCATAATGGTACATTATGGTATGTTTATTTCTACTCCAGCTTTATCTTGAATAGTGTTCAGAAGTAGATAATATTTTGTGGGAGTATTGAGGAATTTAATATTACAAATCCACTGTATTTTGGTCATAGATCCCTAAAATATGCTTGAAAATCTCAGAAATTAGAGGTCTGGCACAAATAAAAAATAAAATAAAATAATAAAAAAAAAAGAATCAAAATGTTTTCCATCTCTGCAATTTCCCTTTTCCATTAACAGCCTCCATTCAGATACCACTCATTCTCTCTCCCCGTGACTTGCAAATAGTTCTGCCAAGTCATTTTTCCACCTAAAGAGAACTCCAATTGTTTTAAGTATTTCTTTACTTCAGAAGCAAGAACAGACAACTGCATGTTTTCCTTCTATTCTGCATGTGCTGGGACTGCGGAATTATAAGTGCCATAAACATAGTCAACAGCAAAGAAACACAACATATATTCAACATTACAACCATAGATGCGTATTATTTGTATTTTATTTAAAGAAGAATAAGGTAAACCAAATAAACAAACAAAAAATATCTCATGCAGTCATTCACCACATAGTTTGCAGGCCAAACATGCAACCAAAAAAAAAGAAAAAAAAAAAAAAAAGAGAGAGAGAGAAACAAGAAAATGCAGTGCTACCCATGCCTCTATGGCTGCTAAAAGAATAAAGTGGAAAAATATGAAATACAAGAAGAGCTGCATCTGGGTGAAACAGTGTGCTTAATTGTGAAATTATACCTTTATACAGATACTTGAAGGATAACAATGTATTTCTCTATATAATAACATGTAGAAAAGGAGGAAATGGCCTTGTAACACTCTTCTAGGGTTGCATATAAAATGCACCTAATGAAATTTTACTGAAGCATCAATTTAACGAGTCTTGATATTTCTGATTTTGCTGTCAGTACTTTAATTTCATTTTTAGTAGTAGCCCATTTATTTGACATAATGCTGCTGATAGCTCCTGTGTTTATATTTACATTTCCACAGTCAAACTATCTATATATTTTTTGCAATATGTTTTGTGGTACTTTGACAATACTCTTCTATTGTCTACAGATATAGGAATTCATGCAACAGGAACAGCATGTTCTGAAAGTCTGATTGACTAATATTTGTATTTTGGTCTAAATAACTGAGAAGCTGGTCACTTATCTAGAGAGGTTTTGTGTTTTATATTTTAGAATGTTTGAATAAACATAATGTGAATGTTTTGTGAATGAAACAATTGCATTTTATTTTTAGAAACTCACTGATTTTTTATACTAAACACTGTTGTTTCAAAGCATATCAAAAATATTGTGATATTTTTAAGGTGAAAAAAATAAAAATGTTAAACTATTATTTATGCGTCCATTTTTTCTCATTTCTTGCAACAGAAAACATTGTGGTGGTTTTACCGTGCTGGGCAGCTAAACCCCACAACCGCTCTCTCACTCCCCCTCCTTTAGATGAGGAGGGGGAGAAGTAAAGCAAAGAACAACTCACAGGTTGAGATAAGGATAATTTAATTAAAGGGAAATAATTATAATAATTAAATAAAGACTACCATGAACTAAACAATTTAACTAAGGGGAAATAAAAAGGGAAAGGGGAAAAGGGAGGGGAAAAGGGGAAATAAAAAGAAGGGAGGAAAACAAACAAACAAACTAAATGAAAGCTATATGGAAGTGCAGAGGAAAGAAATTACTCTTTACTTCCCACAAATGAGCGATGATTGACCACGTCCTTGAAGCAAGGCCTCAACGCACGCAGCCGGTGTTCAGAGCATGACCAACGTCTTCTCAACGAGAGCCCACCCCTCCCCTCTTCTTCCTGTTTCCACCTTTTATTGCTGAGTGTGACGTCACATGGTATGGAATATCCCTTTGGTTGGTTTAGGCCAGCTGCCCTAGTGATGTTTCTCTCCTCACTTTTTGCCCATCCCCTAGGAGGGTTAGAGAAAGGCCCAATACTGTGCCACTGCTGCTCAGCAGCAGACACAACACTGGTGTGATAACACTGCTGTTCCAGCTACAAGTACAGAGTACGGTACTGTATGGGCTGCTGCCGGGAAAGTTAACATTCCAGCCAGACCCAGTACAAACATTTTCTGGTTCTATCAGAGTCATTTGATGTGAAATTTTCCTTAGATTAATTCCACCTTGGCTTTTTTCATCCTTTGCAGTGAATATGCTAATGGAATATACTGAATACAGCTCTTTTCATAAGATTTTGCCTTCTTTTCCTTTACTGTAAGCTGTAGATCATTAGTAACTGATTCCTGAGGCCAAGTATGTAGACAGCAGCTTAATCAGTGTCCATGCTATTTTCAATGTCATCTCTAGCCACAAGGCAGCAAATTATTTCAGAGCATTTTTCTTTGAAACATTTTGCTGTGTTTTCTCTGTTTGTTTTGGATCATATTTCTGGCCCACTCCCTCAAGAAGTGCTTTTACTCAGCAGTTTTAGAGTACATTTTTCCTTCCAACCCTGGTTGTCTTCATGTATTTCCTTTATACTTTCCCCGTTAAGAATTTGTATAAATTCTCTTTGACAAGATTAGCATGTTTGATCTTAATAGACATTTTATGTTTGTAATAACTGTACTATTATTGAGGCAATACTCCCTATCTGTGCTATATATTCTTATGTTAGTTATCTGGCTTAATCACACACACAATTTCTCAAAAGCAATAAATGAAGCAAATTTTGAAAATACCTCCATAGGAAATATTTTCTTGGAAGAGAAGTAATGGAATGAGAGAAATAAATAAAGAGAAATATTCAGTATTTGCAAAGATAATAAAAATATCGGGTACATCTTTTTCCCATTATTCCATTCATTAACTCATATTCCTGTTTGTAATGAACAGTAGCAATATGATGTGTAACACTGGATCATCAACAACATCTCCTGAATGTCTTACATTTACAGCTTAAACGTAACTGACTAATGAGCACAACTGCTAATAACATATTTCCTGAACATGAAAATTTTAATAATTCCTCTGGACAACTTGATTTAGCAAGGAAAAAGCCCCATCAATTCCTCTGCAGAAACGAATATTACTACCTTAAATTTCACAGAACCATAGAATATCCTGAGTTGGAATGGACAAGGATCATTGAGTTCAACTCCTGGCTCCACACAGGACCACCCAAAAATCAGACCATGTGTCTGAGAGAGTTGACTGAACACTTTTTGAACTCTGGAATGCTTGGTGCTGTGACCTGGGGAGCCTGTTCCAGCGCCCAACCACCCTTTTGGTGAAAAACCTTTTCCTAACATCTAGCCTGAACTTTCCCTGTTGCAGTTTCATGTCATTCCCTCAAGTCCTGTCACT
This sequence comes from Anas acuta, assembly GCF_963932015.1. NCBI lineage: Eukaryota > Metazoa > Chordata > Aves > Anseriformes > Anatidae > Anas > Anas acuta. The sequence goes on from NC_088982.1 coordinate 20,110,275, forward strand.
ACAGAGATCTGCTTCCCTCGCAAGGAAGCTGTAGGCCAACATGATGCCTCCCTTCAGCTTTCCCTTCTCTGGGCTGAACAAAACAAGTTACTTCAGTCACTCCTCATACATCTTGCCCAGCTTTCCCTTGACCAGAAAGCAATGCTATGCCTGATGCACCCCAGGGTATGGTTGGCCCTTTTGGCAGCCAGGGCACACTGTTGACTCATATTCAACTTGCCATCAGCCAAAACCCCCAGATCTCTTTCTGTGGGGCTGCTCTCCAACTTGTTGTCCACTAGTCTGTACATATATCTACAGTTGCCCCATCCCAAGTGCAGAATCTGACACTTGCTCTTGTTAAACTTCAAATTGTTAGTGATTGCCTAGCCCTCTAATTTGTCAAGATCTCTCTGCAAGGCCTCTCTACACTTGAGAGAGTCAACAGATCCTCCCTATTTAATGTCATCCACAAACTTATTTCAAAGTTATTGGAAACAAACTGCATCCATGTCATTTATGAAAATACTTAAGAGAACTGGCCCTATAATGGAGCCCCAGTGACTGTCCTCCACCTGGATGTCACCTTGATGTTAACCCCTTTGAACCTGACACATCAGCCAATTGTTCACCCATTGTATAATACATTTATCTAGCTGCATGCTGGACATTTTGTCTAGAAGGATACTGCAAGAAACAGTATTGAAAGCTTTATTGAAATCCAAAAATATTGCTTTTACTGGCTTCCCTTGGTCAGCTAGATGGGTGATCTTGTCTTAAAAGGAAATTAAGTTCATTAAGCAGGACCTTCTCCTTCTGAACACATATTGGCTATGACCACAAAGTCTTTCAGGTGTTTTTCAATAACTCCCAGAATAATTTTCTCCATAATTTTACCACACACTGAAGTGAGACTAACAAGCCTGCAATAAATGGGGTCTTCTTTCTTGTCCTTGAAAATTGGAACATCTGACAGTTTCCAGTCAAGTGGGACCTCTTCAGATTCCCAAGACTGATGAAAAATAATTGAGAAAGGTCTCAAGATGACATCATCCAGTTCTCTGTGTACCCTGGGATGAATTCCAGTGGGCTCCATAGACTTGTATGCATCCAGCTGGAGCAGCAAACCCTGCACAAGTTTGGGGTTGGCTGGTAGTTTGTCATTACCACAGTCATGGTCTTTCAACTCAGAGCTCCAGAGGTCCCAGAGCCCATCACTGCTGTTGAAGACAGAGGCAAAGAAGGCATTAGATATCTCTGCTTTGTCTATGTCCCTGTTTATAAGGTGACCATTCTCATCAAGTAATGAACCAATGTTTTCTCTGGTCCTCCTTTTGTTCTGGGCATATTAAAAAACAAACAAACAAACAAACAAAACCAGTGTCCCCACAGTATTGTCAAGCTTCAACTCCAATTGAGCTTTGGTCTAGGAATTTGCTTCCTACAAAGATGAGCAGCATCTCTGTAGTCCTCCCATGTCACCCACCTTTGCTTCCAGTCATATCCTTCCTTTTTCTGCTTAAACTGTAGAAAAAGATCCCTGCTTAGCCAAGCTGGCCTTCTGCCCAACCTGCCTGACTTCTGATATTTTGTGATTTCCTGTTCCTGTTCTCTTAAGAGGTGGTACTTAAAAAATTGACCAGCACTGATAGACCCCGATGTCTTGAAAAAGTTTCCCAGAGGCCCTTACTAACAAGTTCCCTCAGCAGCAAGAAGTCTGCTCTCCCCATAACCAGAGTTGAAGTTTTGATATCAGTTTTCCTCCTATCATGAAAGATTTTAAGCTTGATTACTTCATGGTTACTATGGCCAAGACAGCCAAGAATCACCACTACACCCACAAGATCCTCTCTGTTCATAGGCATCCTTTCAGGCAACCCCAGGAGTGCACTTTTCCTAGTCAGATCCTTTAGTACCTGTACCAAGAAGTTATAACCAAGATGTTTTAGGAATCTCCTGGATCTGTTTGTATCTGCTGTGTGGTATTCTCAGTTAATGTCTGGAAAAATGAAGTCCACCATAAGGACAAGGGCAGCTGATCTAGAAGTATCTCTTAGTTCCTTAAAGAATATTTCATCAGTGTCATTATCCTAGCTGGATGGCCTATAGTAGACTCCTACAACAACATTCACTTCATTTGCTTGTCCCTCAACCCCTAGCAAGAGGCTCTCAACTGTCATTGCCAACTTAAAGCTCCATAAAGTCCATCTCTTACAATACACTCAGTGTCACCCCCCGAATTGCATGCCCTGTAAATTCCTACTGAAGAATCTATAACCACACCTGTCACAGGACTCTTCCCAGCAGGTTTCACTTATGCCAATGATGTCGTAGTTAAGGAACTGAGTCAAGTCTTCTAGCTCCTATTGCTTGTACGCCATGCTGTGTGCACAGGTGTAGAAACATCTCAAATGTGCTTCATTGTAGCCAGCACCTTGTGGAGCAGACTGAAGGATCTCAATAGTACTCAGTCCCTCAGATTTTGGCATCCCATCCCATAACTTATCGCCAACAGACCTGTTTTTATTCCTTTCACCCTCCAAATTTAGTTTAAAGCCCTATTGATCAGCCTGTTAGTTTGTGTGGAAAAAAAAAATCCTCTTCCTTCCCCTCAGTCCTCAAACTTCCCCCCCTACCCCAAGAAAGGTACAAACCATGAGGCACCAGCAGACCTGGTGTTGCATCTTGATCACTTCATGATTAAGAAACCCTAAATTCTGCAAGTGACACCAGCCTTGATCAGCTGGGTCTGCTTCTCTGTCTCTTCCTTTATTCCAATAATAAATAATAAAATATTATTTATAATATTATTTATAATATTTTATTATTTATAATAACATTATTTTTATTAATTAATTAATATAATATTAATTTTTATTTATAATAATTATTATTATATTTATATTATTATTATTATTATTCCAATAGTAAAATTACAAACATAATATTAATTGCAGACCTAGAGGTAACTCTAGCAAAATATTTACTTATAATTGTTTCATAAAGCATTATGCATTTCTCTGCCAGCCAAAATTCAGCCTTACAGTCACTTTGTTAGGTGTAGTCCCTAAAACTCATGACTGAAATGTGTTTTCTCTGCCTGGTAATTCAACAGAAATGTCTGATTTAGGAACTTATAAGCAGGAGTCAACCCTTCCAACCCAAGCTATTCTATGATTCTGCGACTCTGTGACCACAGTTTTCCTGATCTAAATAGTATTCATGTAGAACACATGATCAGACAAATAATTGACAATAATATCTAATTTTATATCATTTGGAGGTTTAAAGACTTGTCATTTTGTTTAGTCTCGGTGTTACAAAAAAATAGACAGTACATACCAGTTGTAGCTAGCAAGTAGAAGGCTTCTGCTTGAGAGTTCAAAAGATCAATTTTGAGCATTTACACACACAATTATCTGGTGCCTGTCAGCATTCACAATATAAATTATTTCTTGCTTACCACAACCCCCAAGAAATTTGTTGATTTTGAATGTGAAATTCAGGTATATTGCACTTAATAAACCCACCTAACAAAGATACAACTGTCTGATTTGACTTACACTGTCAAAATTTAAGAATTTAGTTTAAACTGGTAATCTACTTCCTTTTGATCACTCTAACATGTAACTTATGCCATCCTAAAATAGAAGCTAAAGGCAAACAAGATGAACTGGTAGCTCAGGAATCAGGACCTTCTCCTGAAGTATGCCCATTGCCCAGTTCAGTCTATTTATTTAAAACTGTTTCACCCCATCTAAAGCAAGTACAGGAGCCACATGTTCTCTGCCAGCATTTGTTTCCTGAAGATTGATCTAAAGATCTTTTTTCTGACTAGGTTTCCAGTGATGGGATAAGAAAGCAAATGTGTATTTTATTATTTATTTATTTATTTATTAATGTAGCTATCCTGAATATGGACTACAAAAGACTGCTGTAATACACAATATTTCTAGATATTGCCACACAGGGGTTATATTTGAGAAGACACATAAGAATTTGTATATGCAAAATGACATGCAAAGTCACATTCTCTTGCATATAGGAAAGTCAAATCCATTTTGCTCAAGGAGGAAGTCTTTGAGATCAGAGACTTTGACTATTGTTTTATTTTGAAAGTTTTAGCTTCTTTACCTTAAACCATATATAAATTACTGTTTTCATTTCCTGCCACTCTACAGGAATATATGAAAATGTATTTTTAATAACATAATTCTAACAATTTTTCTAAGGCAAAGATGTAAAGATGCAAAACCAATATATATGGGTCAGCTTTAACAAAAAATCAGCAATAGTTTCATTGATATACCACAATTACCTGTCTCAGCTGTGTTGCCTCTCAAATTCTTGCTCAGCCTACTAGTCTGTGGGAGTGTGGGGTAGGGACAGTGTTGGGTTGTTAGAGAGAAAGCCTTGGTACTGTGCAAGCACTGTTCAGCCATAATCACAGCATAGCACTAGACAGGCTGCTAAGAAAAAAGTTAACTACATCCCAACTAGACCTCGTCACTATGGGACAGAGGCAGGTTCTTTTCAGTGGTGCCCAGTGACAGAACAAGATGTAACAGGCAGAAACTGAAACACAGGATATTCCCTTTGAACATCAGGAAACACGTTTTAACTGAGACTGATTCAGCACTAGAACAGGTTGCCATGAATTTGTGTAGTCTCCGTCCTTGGAGATCTTAAAAAAAATGTCTGGACATGGTCCTGGACAAACTGCTTTACGTGGCCCTGCTTGAGTGGAAGATTGGACCAGATAACCTCTAAAGGTTCCTTCCAACTTAAAGCATTCTGTAATTCTGTGATAACATGAAGATGTCTCTTTCTTTTAGTAGGTGTTTCATTAACGATGTATTTAAAATCTTCTACATAACATACCAAAGGGGAATGCTAAAACATTTTTTTGTTCTTTTATCTTCAATTTCATATAAAGTGAGACAACATATGGGCCAAACAATCACAATGACCTAAATTCAGTCTTTACTAATACAGAGACAAAAATTTCATAGATGTCTTAGAAGTAATAAGCACGCAAACAAAAAAAAATCCAACTTCAGTGGTTTTGCTTGAAGGTCAAGATCACAATGTTATACTAAGCATTGTTTTTCATAAAATATTTTTACAGGCTATGATAGCTCAAATAGTACTATATATACAAGAATTTTATGGAGAGATGAAATGGAGTTTTAATCCCACAGTGATGCACATGTGAGACATTTACAGCTCAACTATACAGATTTTTTTTCTAATGAAAACAGAATGAAGTCCTTTCTAACTAATTATACTGATTTGATATATATTAAAAGTAAAATTAATCTTTTACTAGGTCCCCCCTCTGAACAATGATGTCAACATTATTGCTGTACTTATGTGCAAGAGAAACCATACCAGATGTGAGCTAACACTATTATTAAGATCAAAGCAAAAGTAATAAACAAGCATAGTAGGTGATACCTTTTAAAGGCATTAACAGATTCCTTCACATAATGGAAAGAAAAAAACCAAACAACTATATTTGAAAAACCTGTTTCAAAAGCAGTCTTAAAAGATACCTTTCATCATCATTCATTAGTGGATGGAGTGGGAGCACAGGTGGTGTTTTCCTTTATCCCTTCAGTGGTAGGTAAGGATATTGAGCAGACCTGGAAAGCCCAGCTGATAAATACAAGGTTGAAAGGCTGGTGCCATTGCAAGAATTTTTTTTTGTTATTTGTTTGTTTTGTTTGTTTGTTTTGTTTTGTTTTGTTTGTTTGTTTTTGTTTTGATTTGTTTTTTTGAACATGAGGAGGGTGCCTGGTCTGATGGCTGCAGATGGGTCCCACTTATCTCAAAGGGGCAAATATATCCTAGCCCGGGAGCTGTCAGGACTTGTTAAGTGGGCTTTAAGCTATGTCAGAAGGGGAATGGGGATGAAATGAGGCTCAATAGCCTGGGGGAGCAATGCCAGGCTTGGGGGTGAGAGCAATGGCACAACTAAAGTGCAGCTACACTAATGCATGAAGCATGGGCAAGAAACAGGAGGAGCTGAAAGCCACTGTGAAGCAGGCAAACTATAACCTAGTTGCCATCACTGAAAGGTAGTGGGACTACTCCCATGTCTGGAGTGCTTCAATGGATGGCTATAGGCTCTTTAGAAGGGACAGGCAACAAAGGAGGCATGATGGCATGGCTTTTTATATTAGTGTTTCAATGTTGTTGAGCTTGGGGTTGGGAATGATAAAGTAGAGTCCCTATGGATAAGGATCAGGGGGTTGGCCAACAAGGCAGACATCCTGATAGTGGTCTGTTATAGACCACTAAACCAGGATGAAGAGATGGATGAGGCATTCTACAAGCAGGTGGTGGAAGTCACACAATCACTATTGCTTGTTCTCATGGAGGACTTTAACTTTCCAGACATAGGCTGGAAATACAATACAGCCCTGAGGAAGCAGTCTAGAAGGTTCCTGGAGTGTGTGAAAGATAGCTTCTTGACTCAGCTGGTTAGTGAGCCTAGCAGAGTGGGTGCCTCACTAGACATACTGTTTACAATTAGAGAAAGACTGGTGAGAGATGTGGTGGTTGGGAGCTGTCTTGGGTAGAGTGATCACAAAATAGTAGAGTTCTCTGTTCTTGGTGAAGTCAGGAGGGACGTCAGTAAAACTGCTACCTTGGATTTCCAGAGGGCAGACTTTGAATCGTTCAGGACACTGGTAGGGAGAGTCAGTCCTGAAGGGAAGAGGGGTCCAGCAAGGGTTGGACATTCTGCAGGAAGGAAGTCTTAAAGGCATAGGAACAGGCTGTCCCTTCATGCCATAAGATGAGCTGGCGGGGAAGAAGGGACAGGCAGCTCGGGGAGAGTACAAGGAAATTGCCAGCATATGCAGAGAAAAAATCAGGAAGGCCAAAGCCCAGCACGAGCTCAAGCTGGCCACTATGGTTAAGGATAACAAAAAATGTTTTTACTGATATATATACAGTAAGAGAAGGGCCAAAGAGAATCTCCATCCCTTATTAAATGCAGGGAGAAACATGACTACTGAGGATAAGGAAAAGGCTGAGGTTCTTAATGCCTTCTTTACAACTGTCTTTACTAGTCAGACCACTTATCCTCGGAGTACTCAGCTTCCCGACCTGGAAGTCTGGGACAGAGAGCAGAAGAACACTTCTCTCCCCCTTCCCTCCCCCCTTCCCCCCCCCCCTCCCCCCCCCTCTCCCCACACACACACATACACAGAGTTCAGGACGAAACAGTTAGAGACCTGCTGCTCCACCTGGACTGCTACAAAGTCCATGGGGTCAGATGGGATCCACCCAAGGGTGCTGAGGGAGTTGGCAGATGTGATTGCTGGGCTGCTTTCCGTCATCTATCAATGGTTGTGGTCATCCAGAAAGGTCCCAGATGACTGGAGTCCTGCTAATGTGATGCCCATAAGGATGACCCAGGAAGCTACAGTGCTGTCAGCCTGACCTCGGTGCCAGAAAAGGTGATGGAACAGGTCATCTTGAAGGCAATCATGCAGCATAGGTGGGACAACCAGTGCATCATGGTTCAGCATGGGTCCATGAAAGGCAAATTCTGCCTGACCAACCTCATCTCCTTCTATGACTAGGCGACCCACTTGATGGATGAGGGAAAGGCTGTTGATGTAGTCTACCTAGACTTCAGCAAAGCCTTTGACTTGCTCTCCCATAGTATTCTCCTGAAGAAACTGGCAGCCTGTGTCTTGGACAGGTACTCTCTTTGCTGGGTTAAAATCTGGCTGGATGGCCAGGCCCAGAGAGTAGTGGTGAACAGAGTAAAATCCAGCTGGTGACCAGTGGTGTTCCCAAGGGGTCGGTGTTGGGGCCCATCTTCTTTAATACCTTTATTGATGATTTGGATGAGGGAATTGAGTGCACCCTCAGTAAGTTTGCAGAAAACACCAAGCTGGGTGGAAGTGTTGATGTGCTGAAGGGTAGGAAGGCCCTGCAGAGGGACTTGGACAGGTTGGGTTGATGGACAGAGGCCAATGGGATGAGGTTCAACATGACTAAGTGCTGGGGCCTGCACTTTGGCTACAACAACACTACCTGCAATGCTACAGGTCTGGGGCAGAGCGGCTTGAAATAGGTGCAGAGGAAAAGGATCTGGGGGTGCTGATTGATGCTCATCTGAACATGACCTGGCAGTGTGTCCAGGTGGCCAAGAAGGCCAATGGCATCCTGGCTTGTATCAGGAATAGTGTAGCCAGCAGGACCAGGGAGATGATCAACCCCTTGTACTCTGCTCTGGTGAGGCTGCACCTCAAATACTGTGTTCAGTTTTGGGTCCCTTAGTACAAGAAGTATATCGAGGCCCTGAAATGTGTCCAGAGAAGGGCTATGAAACTGATGTAGGGCCTAGGACACAAGTTCTATGAGGAGTGGCTGAGGGAACTGGGGTTGTTTAGTCTGGAGAAGAGGAGGCTCAGGCGAGACCTTATTGCTCTCTACAACTACCTGAAAGGAAGGTGTGGGGACCTGGGGCTTGGCCTCTTCTCACAGACAACTATTGATAGGACTAGAGGGAACGGCCTCGAGTTGTGCCAGGGCAGGTTTAGGTTGGAAATTAGGAGAAATTTCTTCTCAGAAAGAGTGGTTAGGCATTGAAATGGCCTGCCCAGGGTGGAGTCAGGTGGAGTCACCATCCCTGGGGGTATTTAAGGAAAAGTTGGACATGGTGCTTAGGGACATGGTTTAGTGGGTGACATTGGTAGTAGGGTGATGGTTGGACCAGATGATCTTGGAGGTCTTTTCCAACCTTAATGATTCTATGATTTCTTAGATAATACTTTTAACATTTGAAGATAATTTTGTTTTGCAATTCAAGAATGTGAAACACAAACTGTTTTGTAATAGTGCATTTGGATTATGATACTAAAGAATGTTAACTTTGCTTATTGATTTCTCCTGAAAGAGTTACAGCTTTCTGTAGTGAATTTAATGTAATTGATAATAATTAAGCACTGAAAATATGAAAACTTTAAAAGAAGCCTTGCTAATTATAACTCAATATAATGATTAAGAGCCTCTCATTGCAATATAGAGCCTACATTTTGACTCATCTACTGTACATGTGATGGAATTTCCACTGTATCTATGTAGGAGGAACCATCTGGAGTATATGGTGTTCAGCTATTCTAAAATTTTGTATTGATGAATATATATGCCCAACATACTGAAGTTGGAACAAAAATACATTGTTTGGCAGGATGTCTGATAACTTAATAAGGTCACAGAAAATTCTAATTTTGAATAACATGTCATTGCAGATTGTAAGGAACAGGCAACAGGAGGGCAAAGTTATTTTACAGAGGTCACTGCAAGTGTGACTTTTTAAACTGCAACTTTAGTTTTCTGAATATTCATTAGTGCATTTGACTTAAGTATTTGTGCAGCTCAAGATTGCCTCACACTTTACCAGAGAAAGATGTGATGATGCCCAAAGTAATGGTGCTTTGAAGTTACCACTACCGTCTCTTTGCATTTTGTCCTCAAAAAATATCAAGCAGTTGCAAAGTCTCCACTTAGTTTCAATTTCATTCTGAATTTCTATTACTTTCAGTAACAGGTATTGCAGTGAATGCCACTGCAGGAGAAGAAGGCTACTCCTTCTCTTTAGTGGGTATTTTATAATGGAGATCATCATTTCCATCACTTCTTTATTAGCTTTTGACTGTTTAGTCTTGCTTGGCTGCATGCAAACACTTAATGAAAGTTTCATCTATTTTTGTATAAAAGAGATTCTCTGTAAAGAAGACCGGTTGCATGCCAGAGTTGGATGTATTCCATGCATTCACAGACTGAATTCAAAGTCTTAAGGCTAAGCTAAAAGTCCAGCTATTGAGTACTTCAATAGTCAATAGACACAAACTTAACTGCATTTTGTTTTGTTTTGTTTTCCTAATGATTATGAACATTAATAAGAAAGCCAGAAAAGACATGAGAATGAAAAAAAGACATTTGTTTCAAGTTGCTAGGCTTCCTGTTTTGAAGTAGCCCATTGACTTTGCAATATGCCTGAATTCAAAACCAAATCACATTGACATTTGAATCAGAGTCTCCTTAATTGTTTCTTACCTCAAGCCATGTTATTCATAGCCAATAGGAAAATGAGAGACAATGCACATAAGCCAAGGGAAAAATAATTAAAAAAAAAATCTAAAAACAAACAAACAAACATTCTGAAAAACAGAAGTATGAGATTCTTTTTTCTACTACTTATTTAATCTGTGTAAAAATGAAAGCCAAAAATGTAGTGAATCATAGCTGCAAGAACTCTAATATTTATTTCTAATTTTTTAAGAATCCTACATGCACCTGTCTTATTAAGTGGCTTGGTTACACACATCTTCACAAACATTAAGCTGTTGTAAAAATGTGATTTATGATAAGATAAACCTTTGCACAAATTCCTAATAAATTAACAAAATTTTATTATGATGGAATGCAATTGCAAAAAAGACTGCAAATACTGTAAGTACAAAAACATATTTTGTTCACAAAAAGCAGTCTTAACTGATTTGTGCAAAGGTTTATCTTAACTGATTTCTGTCTTTAACAAACTATCATTTGAATATTTTTATGTCTAAAGAGCTTTTTTTTTTTTTTTTTTTTTAATGGGTATATTAATTTATATGAATGAATCCCTCCTTAATCAAGAACACTTTGCATAGTAAATTGCTCCTGAATTGGCTTCCTAAATTAAGTTCACTAATTTATTTATTTATTTTTGTTTCCAGCTGACTACAGGTAGGAAAGGATCTACATTAGAAGAAAAGGGTGGGAAAGGATTGTCCTCACTTAAAAATTAACTATAATTTTAAATAACAGTGAATATTTTTCTACACAGTTAATGCTGACAAAAGTTAGGCATATATACATATGACGGTACCTGTACTGTCAAAACAAGGCCACCACCAGCACATCACAGATATCTAGCGAGTGATTCAGTTCATCTAAAATCTGGCTGATTTGTCCTCTTTAGACTACATAAGGTCAGAAGAACACTGTAATATCTAAAATTGGATGTGGTGGATTGATGCCATAATGGTATCTGTGGGTATATATATATAGTTAAAACAGGGTGAGTGCATGAAATTTGAAAAATCCTTCAACCTTTAATCCTGTCAGAGATTCATTTGAGAGAGTACACTGTTCCAAAGCCATATCAAGAACTATTTTAACAGCAAAAACATTTGAGTTTCAGTGTCTTGGCCCATGCCTTGCTAGCATTTTGCTACTAGCTTTTGCTACTAGTGGATGTAGCTGTTACGCCTTTTCCTTCAGTCAGTACACACTAGCTCACTATGGCTACTACATCATAATTACTACATCATAATTACCTTCAACAAAGGCACGGATCTTGCCAGATTTATTTTTCCTCTCCCAACCCCCTACAATAATACTATATATTTACTCTTCTTATTTTTTTATTTAGAAAAATAAAAAATACTGCCAATAAATCTCTACCATCAGTTTCCACTTTCCTCAAAATTAAACACATATATATGTTTAATTAAACATATATATATGTAGCATATATATAACATATATATAAGTTATATGTTATATATTTTATATAAATGTAAATGTATGTAAATGTATGTAAATGTAATTATATATATACACAGTTATATATATATATATATATATATATATATATATATATATATATATATGTTTAATCGCCACCAAGAACTTCTTTATGCTATTGATTGTATCTTTTATACCAGTAATTGCCTTTTTGGCTATCCATCACTAGACTCCATTGTATATCAAAAAAGACTACAGTAGTAAATATTACATTGAGTATTTTCACTTCAGCAGGATTTCCCCTTTCTTCTTCAGATAATGTCTATTGTCTATTGTCTAGGTGTACTAGAAAAAGAAAAAAAAATTCACCAGTTCTAAGAACTTCTGTTTGAGCTCTAATACTAATGCTATGACTGTGTTTATCTTTTTTTTTTTTTTATTCCCAGGTAAGACCAAGTTTTGTTTGTTATGTTTCTTCTTATTTTCTTCATCAATCAGGCAATTTAATTTAGTTATTTAGAATCTCATTTAGTTGCTTGTTGATGTTAAATACTAAATGTGCAAAGTTATTTTTGTTTTCTGACAGAGATTTTAATATATTTTCATCTTTCTTGTGCCTCTTTGGTCATTATAAGAGATAATAAGGCACCCATTATTTTTAATTCAATGCCCCACATGCAGATGCTTTGAATTAAATGCCTTTCAATATTATTTTCAATGTTTCAGAAGATGAAAAAGACATGAAAGATACAAGAAAGCAAACAAGTTAGCTTATCATATCTGCATGTGAAAAAGAAAAGGAAGAACAAATCTTTATGATTTATAGATTTATTATACATGTCTTGTCATCAATCAAAATACTAGTTGTAATTTTTAATGGTTTACTTTTAAAAAATCTCCAGAGTAAAGGCTTTAAAAAATTGTAATATCGTATTAAATGAATTTTAATAGTGATGCAATAGAATAAGAATGGTAAATTTATTATTTAACTACAGTAAGTTTATTATTTAACTGTTTAGACTTTGTCACTTGTAATTATACGCAACTATTTCCATCTGTCTCTCTACAGCTTTTCCCAAAATGCTGCAGATTGCCTGAAGCTATTCCAATCTTCAGTGTTAAATTTTGACACTTTTAGTATGTGCTTATTAGCCATTCAGGTGAGAGACTCCACTGGAAGACATTCTGTCAAATTCAGAAGTATTTTATTAGCATTGTTTTATGAATCTTCTTTTTGCAGAATAAAAATTAAAAAAAAATGATAAGGACACTAAACATTTAAGCCATATCTGAAATGGCTTTGAGTAAGAACTCAAAAATTATTTTTTTTCACAAGTCAAAAAACAACATCTCCTTGTGCAATATCCTTAATAAAGTGGGTATTCAATGCATGATACTAGTTATAATGCTGGATTAATAAAGATTCCCTCCCACCTTGCTTAGTTTCCTTACAGATTTAAAGTGACTTATCTCACAATGAAAGATCACCAAACCAAGTCAAATGAAAGGTAATGGAGCTAGACCATTCTTCTCAGCAGTGTCTGACTGTTAGATCTGATCCAGTAGGGAGAATGTAATCCAATGCTTTAAGACAAAATTTACAGGAAGTATATTTCAGAAATCAAAAGTACAAATTTACAGTGCTAACCAAACATAATTTACAGTCGTGACAGGACAAAGCTGTATAGAAACCTACATTTCATAGTGATGATATCAAGAGTGTTTCTCCTCCCACCCATCTCCTTGTTACAGTAATAAAAGGAAAAAAAAAAGAAAAAAAAAAAAGTATTTTTATCAAGTTTAGAATTGCTAAATTACTACACAGGCTTTAAATGAAAGACATAGTACTAATTCAGTAAAAAGTGCTGGTGCTTCCAAACATATGGGAGCTGCTGCACCTGCACAATGGAGCACCATTGCACAGAAGAAGGAAAAAACATCATAACAGCAGAATCAGATAGCAAGCTTTTCATTGAATTAACTTGCTGTGTCTCCCAGTAACTAGATTCAGACTAATGTCTGAACTTCTCAATTCTGTAATTTGGCTATACTACTTCTGGTGATACATCAGTAGATTTTACTAAAGAGTAGATGTCATATCATTTAAGCAGGCAAATTAATTTATTAAGGAATATTCTGAACAAAGATTAGAAAATGGATGTTGTAAATTTAAAAATGATTTAATATTTAATGCCTTTTAAGGCCTATCAATGATATTTTATATTTTCACTATATCTTTTAGCTATCAGTATATTCTTTTCCTATAATACATAAATCCCTCTAGTCCCTTTCTCTTCCAGCCGTCAACCCACTCTATTCAGAAAAACAAACAAACAAACAAGCAACAACAACAAACAACAACAACAAACAAAACAGTATTCAGCAGTTCTGCCAGCTGCATGTGAACACTGTTCATTTCTTCTATTTCATCTCAATTGTCAGTTATGGAAAAGCTTAGACAAACCCTCTAAACTTTTCAAAATATCTAAAAATCTGAACAAACCCACAAATTTATCCTGCAATATAGGGATGTATGATTTAATGTAAATTTACTGTGAATGAATATTTTTCAGTAACCACTCATTTAACTAAGTAGATATACATTTTCTCTCCCAGTTTTCACTTTCTCTGCAAAATAAAGACATGCAGATAGATGGTGATTTGTCACAATTTATTTGTATGCTAACTGTCCTTCATGAAATTGATTTTTTTCTTCTTTTTTGGGGGGAGGTGGAGGGTATAATATCTCTGTGGGAAAAAAAAAAAAAATAACAGGAAAAATGTTTTCTGAACATGTTAGATACTGAAAGCTTTATCTTGCACTTACACCTACACCTACAAGTAATTTTGTGTTACTACTATACAGAAAAAGATCATTTAAGCTTGTACGACTTTTAAATATCTATTTCAGTAGCAATTGTATGTAGTCTGTGCTTTTTCTTTCCAATATCCCATCTTAATTAAAGGATGACTGGAGATCACTGCCAGAGAAATTACTTATCATTCTACACTGGTTGTATATTGTACAGACTTTATGATGAGTAATGAGATAATAATAGAAAGGTTTTAAGTGTCAGCAGAACCATATCTGTAATTGATTACTGGAAAGAAGTCTGAAATAAGTAATGCTCCTAAATAGTCCTGTCACCTGTATTTTTCCATTCATATCATTCTTCAACTTAGCTTTCATACAATTTCATGTAATAAGAGGCAGTGCAACACACAGTTTTATCCAAACTACTACCAAACATTGAGGTTTGCTACCAGACCAAATACAGCATGAATTTTGTCTGACCTATATTCAAAACCAAACATTTATTGATAGTCAATTTAAAGTATTCATTATCTAAGCAAATTAGACCAGATACAGTGATAGTAACATCAGACCAGAGTATCCATTACTGGAACTCCCACTCATGACACAGTCAAAACTCATTAAACTATCTAGTATCTACCTGTTATTTTTTGGTGTTGAAACAAAAAAGGTGTCAGGGAGATAGGGTTTATGAGTACACAATGATAAATTGCTCCTCCTGTTTTCAAATAGAAGATCCCAAGATACCTAACTAGTCCTAGAACTTGAGCTGTTGACAGCAGAAATCAGCTCTTGACACTGAAAACTCTCTAAGAGTTCTAGCAACATGAACTGGACTATCAATTACTATAAATCAGCACAGCTTCTCTGAAATAAATTAAATGCAATGTTTGGCAACAGCTGAGGACATTAACTTGTTACAGACATTAGGAAAGGTAGTTTTATATACAAAGTAAACAAACAAACAACAACAACAAAATATCCATAGAATTGAAATCTTAATAGTCTAATCTATGAAGTCAGGTCTAGTTATTACAGAAAGAGAAAAAAGTACAGAAATTAGTTTTATTACAGACTTTACCCTTTGTTTATTCTTCATTGAAATTCTACTTTACAACCAAATGCACCGTATATAGAGTATCTTACATATGTAAGATAATTATTCTTAGTTTTCTTCATTAACCTTAAAATTATTTTCACCCAATAATCAAATCTGCATTTCCTTATCTGACCACTGCTAAGTGATTCATAGCTATAAGATCTCTATATCATTCTTTGTCTTCCCTTTCATGTAGTACCATGCCTGTATTTTTTCACACTACATTGTGTTTTTGTTTTCAAGGCTGTTGCTGTCAAATGGAAACCATTTTATTCTACACTGCTACCACTGTTAGTGTGATAAATATTGCCTACTATACAGAAGTACTTTTTACTACTGTCTATATAAAAATCGTATCACTTGATTTTATAGAGCTAAAAATAAGAAATTGGGTAATAATTACCTTGTTATTAGATAATTGCTGGTATGGTTAAACAAGTTAATAAAAGCTCCATAGAGGCCAAGGTGAAAACAGACAAACTAGCAAAGTACTAAGGCCTTGAAAAGTCATACAAACCCTGTAACCTGATCCTAGCAGAATCACCTTCATATTTACTAGACTACAAGGATCCAGTTCATTATTTTATTGTTTATATTCAAAGATCTATGGGCTATGAGTTCTTGCTAGCTTACAAGACCTTAGAACATGCTTTCCTAAGTTTAACCCATCACACTGGTCTAGCTGTTTAACAGGTCTCCAAATGAAGGTTCAGCCCTTATATCTCAAAACTGTTGTCTGTACTTCACAGGCTCACACTCTGCAGCAGAGAAAACTTTGGTAGTCATAGGTGAGTAATTATTTTGTGATGTTCACAAAAGGGATTTTACGTAATACTTCTGGATACTGTAGAAGTTTGTATTTCACTCCCACTTCACACTAGATTCACACCCTACAAAAAGTATTTCAAAGCTTGTCAGTCTTGCAGAAATGATTAGGTCCTGACCTACAATTGTTGAACAGAAAAGCAGTGATTTCATGGAGTGATTTTAAGTTCAATTACTGGAGGAAAGTTCCCTGGGTTATGCCTGTTCTGTAAAAACTAAAGGAAAAAAAAAATCATAAGAATTCCCTCAAATCCTTTGTGCACTTCTGGCACAAAAACATAAATCAGTAGCTGAGCTACTTGCTTTTTTCATCTATCATACAATCTCAACTTCTGTTTTATGTTTAATAAGAGAGTAAAGCTAACAATCACCCATATCATCAGTGGTGCTACATAGATATAAACATATATTTCCCCCAAGAACTGGAATGGTAAATAAACTTGCAAACATCTCTCTCCATCATATTTGAAAAATCATGGCAGTCAGACGAAGTCCCCAGTTACTGGAAAAGGGGAAATATCACTCCCATTTTTCAAAAGGGTAGGAAGACCCTTTTGAACTATCAACTGGTTAGCCTCAGGAAGGATATGCCTAGGAAGATCTTGGAGCAGCTATGTTAAGGTATGCGGAAGACAGGGAGGTATTGAAGATAGCCAGCATGGCTGTCTAGTGGCCTTCTTTGATGAACTGACTACAATAGACAAGGGAAGACAGAGCGATGTCATCTATCTGGACTCCTGTAAGGCCTTTGACACAGTACCACACAACGTCCTTGTCTCTAAATTGGAGAGTGATTAATTTAATGGATGGAACACTCAGGGAATAAGGAATTGGCTGGATGGCTGCAGCCAGAGAATTGTAGTCAACAGCTCAATGTCCAAGTTAAGACCAGTGATGAGTAACATCTCTCAGGGCTCTATACTGGGACTGGTACTGTTCTATATCTTTATTAATGACATAAACAGTGGGATCATGTGAACCTTCAGCAAGTCTGCAGATGACACCAAGCTGAGCAGTGCAGTTGATACAACAGAAGGAAGGAATGCCTTCCAAAGGGACCTGGACAAGCTTGAGAGGTGGGCCAATGCAAACCTCATGAAGTTCAGCAAGGCTACGTGCAAGTTTCTGCACCTGGTTCAATCCCAAGCATGAACATTGGCTGGGTGATAAGTGGATTGAGAACTGACCTGCAAAGAAAGACTTGGAGGTGTTGATGGATGAAAAACTGAACATGAGCTAGCACTGTCCACCTGTAGCCCAGAACACCAACCACATCCTGGGCTGCATCAAAAGATGTGCAACCAGCTGGTTGAGGGAAGTGATTGTTTCCCTCTACTCTACCCTCATAAGACCCCACCTGGAGTGCCGTGTTCTGCTCTGGGACCCGCAGCACAAGAAACATGTGAACCTGGTAAAGTGTATCCTGAGGAGGGCCACAAGGATGATCAGAGTGCTGGAGCACCTCTCCTGTGAAGAAAGGCTGAGAGATTTAATGGTGTTCATCCTGGAGAAGAGAAGGCTCCAGAGAGATGTCATTGTGGCCTTTCAGTACTTAAGGAGGGTTTATAAAAAAGATGAAGAGCGACATTTTACACAGGCAGGTAGCAATAAGAGAAAGGGTAATGGTAGATTTAGATTAGATATAAGGAATAAAGTCTTTACTATGAGCATGGTGAGGCATTGGAACCTGTTCCCCTGAGAAGCTGCAGATACCCCATCCCTGGAAGTGTTCAAGGCCAGGTTAGATGGGATTTGAGCAACCTGGTCTAATGAAAGGTGCCCTTACCAATGGCACAGGGTTTGAAATTAGATGGATTTTAAGGTACCTTACAACCCAAACCATTAATTTTCTGATTTTCTTCCTGTGAAATTTTCCCACATTATATAAGGAAAATCATGCAGACTCAGAGATAATAAATGTGCATAACCATACACTTGTGGCTAGGACTGCACTCATTTAAAAGAAAGTCTGGTATAATGCACAGACAATATTAGGATAGAATGTAAATGCATAGGACACCATCATTTCCCTAAACAGAAAGCAAATTTTTACCACCACAAAAGAATCCCTAAATGGTACGTCATATGGCTCTGTTTCGAGTCTATTGACACATGGATGAAACTTCCTTTTCTTCTGAATCTATTTTTCCTCTTTCTAGTGCAGGATAATCTAAATTTAACTTCAATTTGGATTCCTTTCTGAAATCAATTCTCTAAGCAGTCCAGGTAATGGGACCTGTAAACAACATGTTGACTGTGATTTTAAAATGATTTGTGGACTAATCAGTTTACTTCAAGAGTCAAGGGATCCAAATGGCCTACATGTCCCTAGCTACTCTTACATTTAGGAGAGATATATGCACACTCTAAATCAAACTTTTTTAGGTCCTTTGAAATTGCAGGGTATAAAGGCAGATGCTTGCTAGATTTAGGTGCAATAATAGGCACACATAGCAATCAAAAAGAAGCCTTCCAGCATCTCAGTAAACATACCACTTCAGTTCTTTATGCTCAACTTTATAGCTAATCTATCTTCTTACAGCATCGAAATGTACTTTCAGAATTGTAAAGCTACTTTGCTCTCTATATATAATTTAAAGAATGGATATTTAATCTGTAGTCCTTTAGTTTTTGAATGAGTTTTCCAAAAGAGGCTACTCAAAAACTGGTAATTCTAGTTTCCATGATTTCCCAGTGTCAGTAGATTTCCCAATATTAGTAGATGAGGAATTATTTCTTACATTTTTGTAGCTTGTGAAGTAAAACAAACAAAACAACAACAATAAACACACACAAAAAGAACATTTGCAGAAAATTATGCAAGAGAATATTTCTTCTATTTTTACAAGAAAAAAAAACACCTGTCTCATGAAGGTTGCTTTCTATAATAAAAGTGAAACTGGTAGAAATCATATGGTTGAATTTATTCAATTTTCAAACACATGAAGATTTTCTAGATCAAAAATATTTTCCTAAAGGAAAATCTAAGATAAAAAGCATAACAATGGGAATTTTATTCTATTTATTTATTTATTTATTTATTTATTGTGGAACTGTACAGCACTAGTATAAAAAAGAAACAGCAGGTAAGCAGATTTACAGGAGTCTCTCTGGAAAATTAATCTTACTGTTAAGTGCAAAAATAAATAAATAAATAAGCCAGTGGAATGACTTTATGGAAATTATTATTCCTCTACAACTGCAATATAAATAATTCAGTGTTATAGAAACATTGACTTCCTCATATGAAAGGAAGATAAGCAGATATACTGCTCAAATGTTTATTACTTATACATCACAGTACTTTGATTCTTTCCCATACTACCACCATGGTTTGCTCCCCAAAGTATCATGGAGCAAGCATTTCTTCTGTATCAAAGACCTATGAAGAAAAACCCTGGCAGTGACATTATACTAGAAACTGAAAGTGTTTCCTGATACCTTGAAACACCTCCTGCTGTGAATCCTTTAAAAACAACAACAACAAGGACAACCATCATTTTATTAAATACTGCCCAATAGAAGCATATTTTCTATTAACTTATCTTCACAGCCATTAGCCATATGCTATTGTAGATGGACTTTATGTGCCTCCTGATCGGAATAATCAAGCTGCACATTATAAATAAAGAATAAGAGATTGGGTAACTATTAGGTGCAAAGTTGTTTTTGTCATTTCAATAGTCCTAGAACTTATAGAATATGCCATTATTGATTATAATTCTATCATTTTTTCATAAGGAATTATGACAAAAATAAGCTAAAAGTCAGTTTTATAGAGAAGTTATTCTATATCTTTTCAATGGTGCTCAGGAAACATTGTAAAGACTGTGTTAGAAAGATGTCTGTATATTAGTTTAATGTTAAGTTGCTTTTAAATACATCTGTAGTTCTTATGAATAAGGTATCAGCTCTAAAGAGCAAAGCAAAAAAAAAAAAAAAGCAGAAAGAGCAGAAAGGCAAATGCTTGCTGGTGGAATGCTTGCTTTCAAGTTAAACATATGTTTGCTTAAAAGTTTGTTGAAAGTATAATTCTGTATCTCATTTTGAGAATTTCAGTCAATGAGAACATGGATTTTGCTTAATTGGCAGATTTTTGTGAGAGAAAATGAAAATTAAGAAAAAGTGTACAGATTAATTATATCTAACTGGATTTTTAAAATTGTTTGTACATTATAAAGACAAAAATATACAGTGATGCTAATAGTCTGAAATATGAAAAATACATTTGTGAGCAGTTTTAGTTTCAAACTATGGAATCAGCAGTCAAGAAGCTGAGGCCACTGAAGAGGCACATTTTAGATTAAACCAGGCACCATAGAAACTTGTTCAAGTGGCAGCAGGAAAGCTTCCTACCCCAGGACCTTTGGCCAAGGATCTGAGTCAGAGATCAGACAATCACAAAGCAGTTGAGGTTGGTAGAAGTCTCTCATCTGACCACCACCCTGTTCAAGCAGGGTTACCCAGAACTTTTTATTTATTTATTTATTTTACCCATAGTGGCTTTTGAATATCTCCAAGGACAGAGACTCCCTGGGCAACCTGTTCCAGTGCTCAGTCACCTTCACAGTGAAAAATTGTTTCCCCATGTTCAGAGGGAACCTCCTGTGTTTCAGTTTGTGCCCATTGCCTCTTATCCTGGCACTGGCTACCACCACCAACATCCTGGCTTCATTTTTTGTATGTTTTCTTCAGGTATATATATCAGGTGTATATGTATTCATAAGATTCCACTGAATCTTCTCTTCTCTAGGCTGGACAGTCCCAGCTCTCTCAGCCTTCCTTCATAAAATAGATGTTCGAGTGCTGTTGTAGCACTGTAGCACTACAACAATCACTGTGCTTAGCTGGACTTTGTCCAGTATATCCATGTTTCTATTGTACTGGAGAGCCCTGACGTGGGCACAGCACTCCAGGTGTGGCCTCACCACTACAGAGTGGATGGAAAGGATCACCTCCTTTGATCTGCTGGCAGTACTCCTTTGAAAGCAGCCAGTGGTAACTGGCCTCCTTTGCCAAGAAGGCACACTCTGGCCCATGTTCAACTTGGTGAAAGTCATCCTGCATTATTATTTAAACAAACAAACAAATATATATAATATGAAATAATAATAATAATAATAATAATAATAATAATAATAATAATAATAATAATAATAATAATAATAATAATAATAATAATAATAATTTCTGAAAGCTCTCATTGATTTTTGATGTAGGAATAGGGAATTTCTTTGGGTACTGGAAATATTCTATCTGATATACTTTAGGATAAATAGCATTTTCCTTTCATCATATTGCTAGCCTATACTCCTATTGAAATTTATTTGATGCTTCAGCTCTTCTGTTTCAGCATGAAACAGAACACCCAGTGTAAAGCAAACATTTTTGAAATAAGTTCCTAAATGTGTGAGCTTGCTGTTCATGTATGGAGTTCTATCCCACTATTAATTCAATTTCATTGATTATTCTATCCCTATAATACCTTTTCAAGTTCTAGATGTTAAATAGTATATACTGTTTCAAAATCTGTGGTTTTACAGTTCTGATTTCTTATTTGGCTAAAATATGACTCTAGTACTTTAGCTTGAACACATGGAGTTCAAAGTTTATCCTCAGATTATATTTCCATCCCCTCCTACCCAGCAGCCACACTACATTTTAGCATCTATTAGTACTTACTGATAGGATAAAGAACTTGCTATCAATGGAAAAATATAGGGCCAGGCAATTTTTCAGTTTGAAATATTTCAGAATACATTTTTCTTACAGGTCTCTTAAAACCAGACATTCTATCAAAGGTAGTTGTCTTCCTCTCATCACTTAATGTAGAGTTGAGAATATAGAGAGGCCAATCTGTCCCTTCTAGAGAGATTCATTAATTGCTGAAAAATCTTAAATTATTGTTAGTTTAAATTAGATGACTGGATTGAATACAAATAAGATGATGTGAAACATCTTAGGCCAGTTATGATTTATTAGAAAGAATTTCAGTTGCCAGTTAAGACAAATGTTCTCTACCTGCTGAAAGTGAGATATTTATATTAGAGTACTTAGCAAGCATTCATAGGCTTGCATATTCATATTTGTGTTTTCTATGCGCAAATATCATTTAATATGGAAAGAAAGAGAAAATTACAGGATACAGGTCTTAATGAAAGGGCAAGAATCAATACATGGGACAAGATTTGTGCATGTTTTCTTGACTTTCATATATTTGGAAACATTAAGTTTTATGCCATTCAAAAATTGTACAGTGGTTAAGCTGAAGACATTACACATCTGCTTTTAATGAATGAAATCTGCTAGGGAGAAACTATTTAGTTTCAAGTGCCAAGATTTTCAATTTGTTGAAGGTTTGGTACTCCACAACTATATTGAAGACTACTTTTGGTGAAGTTTGATGCATGCATGTTTTGTCTGAGCCAAGTTTCACTGAAACGTTTAGGAGGCTTTCCAACTACTATAATGGACATTTGGAAACCACTTTGTATGTAGTATAACAAAAGACCTATTGACAGGTATTTAACAGTTAGGAGCACAAGCTCTGAGAAGCAATTTTCCATCCAGCACATCATCTCAGTGTTATCATAGGGATTCTAGAACAACATTAAACTGAAGCCAGTACACTTGTGTTCTGAAATTCTCTTGGAAAAGGTTAATGGGTAGTAGTAACTCCACCTGACCAAACTTTCCCCCATCTATCTTTCTGTTCACATTTATGCTAAGCTCATCACTGCCACAGAAAGGGCATAATGAAAAGGTTCAGATTTCTGAATCTCAGTGACTCAGCTATTGATCAAACCACCTGGCAACTGAATTAAGTGTCATAAATGTACACAGACAGTCAAGTTTATAGTAAACTCCAGGAGTCTCCAATCTACTTAAAGGGAGTAGTTAAGTTAAAGGCTTTTGCAAGATGGTGTTTATCAAAGATACTTTTGGTGGCAGCAGCTTAAAGTAATTTTTCAACAATTTATGTGTATGTCAAAACTATCCAGTCTACTGTTTTCCCTGAAGACTTTAGGCTTTAGGTTTGTTCTACAAGGAAGCTTAATCAATCAACTTCTCCTCCCCACAATGGTATGCTTGAGTTCAATTGTTCCTTTCTGCAAAGAGGATGTCCTGCACTTTCTTATTTCTCAGACTATATGTAGGTCAAAACAGGTTTGATACCAAAGATCTAACCAGCTTGATGAATTTGGGATAGGGCACAATAGAAAATAGGATATTAATATTTTTGACTGAAGTAACACATTTCTTATAGTTATAAACTCTTAAAGCAAATCACATTTTCAAGATCACCTTTAGCTTGATTGAGGCCCCACTATACCCTCTTTTGGGAATGTTTTTCATTCTTAATGACCAGAGAAATATCCTCCCATTCTTTTTTATCCACTCTTTTGTAAATGATCACTTATAAAACTTGCATTTTTTTTTTCTGATAAAAAAATCCCTTGAAAACCACTCATTAATTTCAATAACAATATGTACACGTAGATAACACAGAATCATAGAATCATTGACTGGTTTGGGTTGTAAGGAACATTAACTTCAATCCCCCTTCCATGGACAAGGAAACCTCACATTAGACCAGGCTGCTCAAAGCACCATCCAGCTTGGCCTTGAACATTTCCAGGGATAGGACATCCACAACATCTCTGGGCAACCTCACCACCCTCGTAGTAAATAATTTCTATCTTATAAGTAATTGAAATCTACCCTCTTTTAGTTTAAAGCCACTTCTCCTTGTCTTAACACTATGCTCCCTGACAAAGACTCCCTCCCCAGCTTTCCTGTAGGCCCCCTTTAGGTACTGAAAGGTCACTCTAAGGTCTCCCCAGAGCCTTCTCTTGTCCAGACTGTACAACCTCAACCCTCTCAGCCTATCTTCATACGAGAGATACTCCAGCCCTGTGATCCTCTTTGTGGCCTTCCTCTGGACTCATTCTAATACTTCCATGTCCTTCTTGTGCTGGGGGCCCCAGAGCTGAACACAGTACTACAGTACAAAATAAAGCTTTATTACCTTGTATACAATACAGCTTTATTAACTGTAAATTTACAATCTCTCTGGTTGATGGACCATGATGTTTTCTTTCAGAAACCCAATTAACTGGAAAAAATATATATGATTATTCATTCCTCCATAGCTTTGTATGAGGCCTTTAAAAACTATTACTATTCATATACCACTATAAATGACATTTATAATATGTTGTAAAAGACAGACATACAGGTAAATGGTCAGACCTAGTCAGTCATATTATACTTTTATATCTTTTTTCATGCTTTCCATTTAATCCCATTTTTGCCTTAGAGACTTCATAGAAAATAGGAAATAGGTTTTCGATTGCATGTTATCACAATTGTATATCATACAACAATTATTTTAATAATTGCTTCTTGAGATATTGTCAGAGCTCTTGTGTAAATTATTGGAAAAGAATGAATCAAATATAGTATTGTTAAGGTTGATATCTCAGGCTAGAGATCAGCACTAGGCTAATTCTTAAAGAACCCTAAACTCCAAATCTAATCCTAAGTTCCTGTTTAATATTACCGTTTCTTAAAAAGACTTAAGTCATACTAAAATAACAGAGAAAGGACATGCAACTGTCAACACTTCCACTCATACTCTGGTTACACTGATTAAGGCCTACTAACACAATTGTAATTCACCACTATAAACTCCAGTTAACTATTCCAGGTAACACATGAATGAAACCCAGGACTAAATTTAAGTGAAGCTGTGTTTCTATAGGAAGAAATTACAAGAAGTGAGACAATAAAAGATCGAATATTTTATTTTCCCCCTAGTATTACTATTATTATTATTATTATTATTATTATTACTATTATTATTATTATGACATTTTTGTAGGCTTTCCTTGTGAAAAAGGACCAAAAGAGCCAACTCAATTTTCTGCTTTCAGGCACATACAGACATCCAGGCCAGAAACAGGACACAAGACCTCGTTGTGGTACAATCTAATACTACAA
Source organism: Anas acuta (assembly GCF_963932015.1). NCBI lineage: Eukaryota > Metazoa > Chordata > Aves > Anseriformes > Anatidae > Anas > Anas acuta. The sequence goes on from NC_088982.1 coordinate 20,135,534, forward strand.
CTCCTTAATCATCAGTGGGAGATTAATCTCAATGTATTTCATAGAATCATAAAGTGTCTTGGATTGGAAGGGACCTTAAAAATCATCTAATTCCAACCTCCTGACCCCCTGCCATGTGCAGGGATGCCACTCACTAGATCAGGTTGCTCAGGGTCTCATCCAGCCTGGTCTTGAACACCTTCAGGGACTGGGACATCTACAACTTCTCTGGAAAACCTGTTCTAGTGCCTCACTACCCTTACAATGAAGAATTTCCTCCTAACCTCTAATCTAAAACTCCCCTCTTAGTTTAAAACCATCATAACCTGACTGAGCAAAAAGTTTCTCTCCATCTTTTTTATAAGTCCCCTTTAAGTACTTAAAGGTTGCAGTGAGGTCTCCCTGGAGCCTTCTCTTCTTTAGGCTGTACACTCCCACCCCTCTGACCATTTTTGCGGCCCTCTTGTGCTGGGGGCCCCAAACCTGGAAACAATACGCCAAGTGGGGCCTCATGAGGGCAGAGTAGAGGGGGACAAACACCTCCCTCGACCTGTTGGTCACACCTCTGTTGATGCAGCCTAGGATGCAGTTGGCCTTCTGGGCTGCAAGCAAACAATGCTGACTCATGTTGAGCTTTTTGTCTACCAGAACCCCCAATTACCTCTCTGCAGGGCTGCTCTCAATGAGTTCTTCTCCCAGTCTGTATTCCAGTCTGGGATTACCCTGACCCAGTCAGTGCTTCAGGACAGATTCCAACACAAGAAAAATTCAGATGCTCTACAAAGTCAGCATCTGCAAACATACGTAAGGTTTCCATAGGGAAGACACAATCCCTTGCACTCTACAGACAATGAACATAATTTAGAGCTACTCTGAACTGTTCTAATACACAATATTAAAGAACTATTAAAGTTTTATTTTTTTCCTTCTTTGTGGATTAATGCTGTTGTCTTTGATAAGGATAGTGATCATCTGTATGAGAGGCACTCTTAGAAATGCATGAAATTTCTGCCACCTTCTTATTTCTGCTCTCCTTGGAAGTCCTACCGTCAGTCCTCTCCCACAGAACTGATAGAAAATGGAAAGAAGATTATGGATTAAGATAACAATAAGGAAAGCAAAAAAAATGCCATGCAAGAAAGGCAAAAAGAGGAAGTCATTCATTACTTCGCATGGCCAGGCAGATTTCCAGCTGCTAGAACAAAGACCAGAAGAAATAGTTATGAAATCTGAATTTTTCATAAGGCAAGCAGGGGAATAACTTCCACAATGTCTCATCACAGCACAAGATGAGACATGTTGTATCTTTATCTCCACAATGTTTTCTTCTACAAAAGCTATAATATTCATGCCAATGATGATCTTTACATTATCATGGCAAAATTAAAATACTATGACCGTAATTTGATCATATTGCGTGCTATTGTAAGATTTAACTAGATCTTCAATATGTAATTTGGAAAGCACAAACCCAGGGCAGTAATCTTAGCAATCTTACCATGTATATTTTCACCTACCTGTGTGATATTTTTGTGGTATGTTTGTTATTGACATTTATACATCTGATGCATTTCTTCAAGTTTTTATCATATGATATACAATCATGCACAAAAAATAATAATCAATTTTTGTTGCTTTATACATGCATAAATCTATTGATGCACTTACTATATTTGTTGCTATTTAAAAAATAATAATAACTATTTATGCAGTGCTAAAACTTGGGGTACTTGGAGTTTAAATAGAAATAAGCCTATAATACTTAAGAAATAATCACAACAGGGGCAAATGGGGGAAAGAAGGACAAATGTTAAATAAGTTAACTAATACTACCAAATAAAAATTCTATCTTTGAAAAAGATAATAGTCTGGGTCAGAAGGGGCCCTATATACATACATACTTATATAGAACATATATATAGAACTTGTGAGAAGACAGTAAAATAATTGCAACTGGAATAGTGCTAGGGAATAAGCTACCCATTCAGCCAACAATGGTTACCTCTCAGAGAATTTCTCTTTCAAATGAACCTTTGTATTGGCTTTATGAGGGCAAGGTTTTGGTAGTGAGTGGCCTCTGTGGGAAAAGTCTAGAAGCTGCCCCATGTTAGAGAAGAGCCATTTTCAGACGGCTCCAAAAGGGACCTACAATTGGCCAGAGCTGGGCCAATAAAAACATTGGTTGGGCCTCTGTGAGAGCAGATTTAAGAAAAGGAAAAAACAAACCAACAAACAACAACAACAACAAAAAAAAACTGCTGCACAATAGCAGCTTGGAGAGAGGAATGAGAAACAGCCCTGCAGACTCCAAGGTCTGGAAAAAGGAGGGCAAAAGGTGCTCCAGGCCCCAAAGCTGCCTATGGAGAAACCCCTAGTGGAGCAGGCTGTCCCCCATGGGTCCCACATGGAGCTGATCTCCATGCTGCAGCCTGTGGAGCAGGTGGATGTGGCCTGGAGGAGGCTGCTGCCCATGGAGAGCCCCCACAGGAGCAGGCCCCAGGCTGGAGCTGCAGCCCATGGAGAGGAGCCCACACAGGAGCAGGTGGTCTGGGGGGAGCTGCCACCCATGGGGGACCCGTGCTGGAGCAGTTTGCTCCTGGGGGATGGACCCCGTGCTACGGACCCATGTTGGAGCAGTTCTTGAAGAGCTGCTGTATGTGGGAAGCCCACAGAGGATCAGTTTGGGAAGGACAGCCTCCCATGGGAGGAACACGAGGTGGAGCAGGGGCAGGGAATGGCCGTGAAGTAGCGGCGGAGATGGAGCATTAGGGTCTAACCACAGCCCCCATTCCTTGATACTCTGCACTGCTCTCGGGGAGGAGGTGGAAGAGGATGGATGGAGGGAAGGTGTCATTAGTTGTTTTTTTTTGATGTTGTTTTTGTTGTTGTTTCTTATTTGTCTAGCTTTTTAGCAATATGTAATAAATTACATAAATCTCTCTATGCTGTGTCTGTTTTGCCCATTATGATAATTGGCGAGTGATCTCCCTGTCCTTATCTTGGCCCTTGAGCAACTCTGCATTGTATCTTCTCTGCCTTTTCCTTTGAGGAAGTGGAGTGAGAGTGCAGTTGTGGCGGAGCTCAACTGCCCAGATGAGTATAAACCCCCACAACCTTACAAGTCAGTATATTCTCTGGTTTTGGAAGCCCTCCCAAATTTCAGATACTGTACCAAATGCCAGAAAAGTGGTCATATTTCCTGAGGTTTCCATGGTGTTTGTGAAAATGAGAATGTTTGCTTTAAGTGCTTAAAATAAAATTCAACACTTACTAGCAAAAAGGACACATATTCTGAAAATATGAAGCATTACCAATGCATAAATGGACTCTAAAACCATGCACCCAGTATGTGATTATTGATGAAATCTAGCAGCTTAACTTACTTTCTTTCAGGAAAGCCACCAAATCCAATAAATAAACCATAGACAACCAAGACCAAACAACTATAGCTGGTATCAGTTTTTCTCAGAAGAAGATAAGAAAATAGGATTCAGATAAAAAATCGTTCACTATCTTGAATGTTTATTTCTAACAGTAGACTTCAATAATATTTTTTGACTCTGTCCCAAATAACTTATAGAAAATGTTAAAGGAAAACCAGCCACATGATTAACCTTTATATTCATGCAAGAGGATATATATCATATACTAGCAATGAGACACTAGTAGTATTCCAGGCACTGCCAGAATAAACAATGCATCTGGCATCTTATTCATAGGGGACAGTTTCTGAATAAAACAGTTAGTTATTATTAATAATTTGACTAAAATAATTACTCAGTTTAATAAACTCAGATAAAGAAGAAAAAAAGGAATACTTTTCTGGGCATTTGAAGAACAACTCTTTCAGAAAACCTTTACCTAATAATTGCATATCACTGTGCTTTCAAGAGGACTGAGGCAGGTTCATTGCTTTGTCTTTTAAGTGTGTGAAAGCTTCTGAACAAAAAAAAAAAAATAAAAAAAATAAAAAATGAAAAAGGACCATGGTTAAGAAACAGAGAACTATCCTATCTTTTGTATGATTTAATTAAAACAAAACAAAAACCAAACAAAACAACAACAACAACAAAGAACACTACCCTGCACTTGTAATACCACTTCTTGGGTAGTCATATATATCTTTGTACAAACCAGTTCCACCTTGGGCTTATCTCTTCCTATGGTGTCTGAGGTCCACACCCAGTGGTGTTCTGTTCTCAGCATGATACTGGGCAATTGTCTTCTCTGTTTATTGCATTGTAAACTAGATCATCAGCGCAAGTTGCTAATGGCCTTGTTAATCATGTAGCCCAAGGCCATTGTCTTTGACTTGCTCTATGTGGTGGTTTTACCGTACTGGGCAGCTAAACCCCACAACCGCTCTCTCACTCCCCCTCCTTTAGATGAGGAGGGGGAGAAGTAAAGCGAAGAACAACTCACGGGTTGAGATAAGGATAATTTAATTAAAGGGAAATAATTATAATAGTTAAATAAAGACTACCATGAACTAACAATTTAACTAAGGGGAAAATAAAAAGGGAAAGGGGAAAGGGAGGGGAAAAAAAAGGAAAATAAAAAGAAGGGAGGAAAACAAACAAACAAAATAAATGAAGGCTATATGGAAGTGCAGAGGAAAGAAATTACTCTCTACTTCCCACAAATGAGCGATGATTGACCACGTCCTTGAAGCAAGGCCTCAACGCACGCAGCCGGTGTTCGAGAGGAGGACCGACGTCTTCCAAACGAGAGCCCACCCCTCCCCTCTTCTTCCTGTTTCCACCTTTTATTGCTGAGTGTGACATCACATGGTATGGAATATCCCTTTGATTGGTTTAGGCCAGCTGCCCTAGTGATGTTTCTCTCCTCACCTTTTGCCCACCCCCTAGGAGGGTTAGAGAAAGGCCTAATACTGTGCCACTGCTGCTCAGCAGCAGACACAACACTGGTGTGATAACACTGCTGTTCCAGCTACAAGTACAGAGTACGGCACTGTATGGGCTGCTGCTGGGAAAGTTAACATTCCAGCCAGACCCAATACACTCTATATCTGACACCAATTAGCAGTTGTCACCATTTCAACCAGGCTTTCTCTCACTCATTGCTCTGCAGACTCAAATATGTCACGAAGGTGTGAAGTCAGCAGAAATCGCTTAGAACAAATTTTATCTGTTACTTTTTTTTTGTTTTGTTTTCCAGTGCACACTGAACTGATCTAGTTAGACTTGGTAGGATAGTCAAGGCCTCATTTGTTTGTGCAGTACCTTAGGTTTCACAATATGACAACATTTAAAATTAAACTTGCTACAGCCTTTTTAACTGAAAACAAGCCATCTAACTATGACATCAAGCTTTCTGATGTTCCCTAAAAATAAGCATAATAAAATAAGAGGCTGGTACTTTTGCATCATCATGAACATTGTGTATTCAGGTAGTTTAACATTCCAATACATCTAAATAGCTGTATTTTCATAAGACTCCTTTATAACCTAGGCTATAGCCTATAGCTTAGTCCAATTACACCGCCATAAAGTCATGCAGAATGATTCACTCTATCTAGTTGTAAAAATGTCAACTATGAGGCAAAATAAGAAAATACATGTATAAACAAAATCAAAGTAGATCAAGATAGCCTTTGGCTCTTTGTGATCAATTTTATTTGGGGTTGGAGCCTTCATCACATCACTTGGTAACCTGCTTTCACCGTGGGCTCTTCCATCCAGCTATCTTAGCGATGTACATGTAAGTGTGCCATACTACATTCCTAGACTGCCTAAGTTTGACTGTTTTCCAGCAGCAACTGCTTTAATGTTTAAGGCCATTAAAAAAAAATATATATATACATATATACATATACATATACATATATACATATATATATATATGGTTGGCATCCAGGAGCTCCATGTCTCTGGAGAGCCCAGAACTGAATGCAGCACTCAAGGTGAGGCTTCACCAGGGCTGAGTAGAGGAGGAAGACCACCTCTTTTGACCTGCTGGCAATATTCTTCCTAATACAGCCCAGGATACCATTGGCCTTCTTGGCCACAAAGGCACATGCTCACAGTCAACTTGTTGTCCATCAGGACCCTCAGGTCCTTCTCCTCTGAGCTATGTTCCATCAGGACAGCCCCCAGCCTGTACTGATGCATTGGGTTATTCCTCATCAGATGCAGGACCCTGAACTTTGTTTAATTTTCAAGAGTTTCCTCTCTGCCCATCTCTCCAGCCTGTCAAGATCCTTCTGAATGTTAGCACAGCCCTCTGGTGTATCAGCCACTCCTCCCAGTTTTGTGACATTGGAAAAATTGCTGAGGAGGCACTCTATCCCTTCATCCAAGTCATTGATGAGTAAGGTAAACAATACCGGACTGAGTATCAACCCTTGGGTAACATCACTAGCTACAAAGCCCTGCAACAGCAAACAGATCTCTAATTCTTCCTGTTTATGCCCATGCTACATGCATTGTTGTGCAGGCACTTCAGAGAGGTATTCAATCTCCCAGGAAGGGTGCAAGAGGATACCCCATAGTCATGCCTTGTAGGCTTTTCCTTGGCTGCATGCACTTGCTGGAGGTATGCCCAGTTGAGCCTTATTTTTCTGTCTGCATGAAACTTTCTAACTCTCCCCTTCCCCATCTTTCCTAGTTTAAAGCTCCCATTAACAGGTTGGCTAGTCTGTAGGCAAAGGTCCTTGTGCCCCATTTAGACAGGTGGATCCCATCAATCCCCATCAGTTGTGGATCTTCAAACAGGGTCCTGTGGTTGTAGAAACCAAAACCCTGTTGCCAACACAAGTGACACAACTGGTTGTTTACTTGGGGAATCCATCTACTCCTCCTCTCATCTTGTACCTTAACTGTTAGGATCAAGATAAAAATGACCTGGTCCCCCAGGCACTTGACCACCATCCCCAAAGCTCTGAAATCGTGTTTGATAGATAACACAGAAAAGAGCTTCAGAGAAATAAAAAGATAGCTTTAAAAGAGCAAAAGAGGAAGCCTAATTGGAAAAAACATATTGGCAAGAAGCATAAAAAAATGATTTTAAAATATACAACATTTGAAATATGCTGGCAGTGGGCACAAGATATTTCTTAGTACTCCATTAGATGATAGAGTAGTATGAATGTCTTATACTGTTCATCTACCTACTAATACCATTTTACAAATTCAAGGAAGCTTAATTTTCCAATAAATTATTTCAAAGTTCCATAGATCATAAGTTACACAAGTGCTGACCTAAGTTAAATTCTGCAGCAACTTTACATGTAACTTAAAGTTTTATCTGCCAGAAAAATAAATCAGATGATAGTTAACTACACCTAAAATTAAAAGTTTCAACCATATTTATGACACATCTATTTTAAGTTTCTGCCTACAGAATAGGTCTTTGACACATCAGTTTTACTTATTTCATAAATTTACAGAGCTTTCTTATAACTTGCATTTTGCTAAACTGAACATGTAGTTTGATTTCAATACTAAAAGTATGTTCTATTATATATGTTCTATTCTATTCTATATATTCTATTATATGTTATATTATATGTTCTATTTCCATATGTATTTTAATCTCCATTCAGTTTAGTTACATCCTTCTATAATCTACATAAGAACAATTTCAACAACTATTTTTTTAAGCCTTAGTTTTCCAAATGTATTTAAGTTCCATCACAGGTCTTTGTTTAACAGTTATATTTAGCAATGTTATCCACTCTCCCTGCCCTTCTCTTCCCCCAAAGAACCCTCTTCAAAAGTCTGTTTCCATTATTAATTTGACTATAATAGTTGTAAATTTCTAAGGAATCTATAACAATAATATTTTTTATTAATAGAATTATAAGTGGTATTTAGTTCTGTTATAAATACCTTCTCACCTATTCAACTTTTAATAAATTACTATATTTAATATGTAAAATGCCATTTAAAATACGTTTTGGGAATCCTTAATATTAGCGTAAGTACATTTTACCCACATGATGAAATTTGCCTGTTTTCTCTCTGAGGGACATTTTTCTCCAATACCCAGTAACACAAGAGAGATCCAGTTACCATCTTATCAAACCCACTCTTCTAGCAAGTAACTTAGACTTTCTACTGTTCCTCTAAGGATACTGGCCTAGAAATGGTTTAAACATCATTTGCCTCCAATATTATTAAGCATCTAGACTGTCAGAAATTCAAAAACAGCCAACAACAATATCAAAAACCCAGAAAATCCTACCTTTAGCAGGATGCTGTTCCAGCTCCTTTGCTGGCTCCCTAAATAAGACAGGAAAGTAATTTTAACATCTTAAATATGCAAAATCTTCCCAACAGTTTTCCAGTTCTCAGCCTGTTTTATAATCCACGCTTCTGGAAGTGTGTAGATTTTAAATGACTTTGTGATATTGCTTTTATACTCAGTAATAACTCTTTACATCCACTTTAGGTATTATGGGATTTCAGCACTTATTTAGGTGTGACTGCTTACAAAAAATAATAATAATGATAAAAAAATAGAGCCATTAGAAATTTTGTTACCTTGGAGTTCTCTCCCTGCTGGCTTTGAACTATGTTAAAGCCATCCACTGTTAGCTACAGTCTCAAAAGACCAAAGTCTTTTACCAAATATCTTGAGACTTCTTCATGTATGATTCCAAATTGTGTGGAGCTGTTGACTCTGTTGAGGGTGGGTCTTGCAGAGAGATCTAGATGTATCAGAGAGCTGGGCAATCACCAACGGTGTGAAGTTTAACAAGAACAAGTGCCAGATTCTGCACCTGGGAAGGGGCAACACTGGCAATATATACAAACTGGGGGATGAGATTCTGGAGATCAACCAGCAAGCTGAACATGAACCATCAGTGTTCCTTGGCAGCCAGGAAGGCCAACTGTATCAAGCACTGCATTCCTAACTGGTTAAGGGAAGTGACTGCCCCGCTCTACTCTGTGCTGGTGTGGCCTTACTTTGATTACTGTGTGCAGTTCTGAGCACCACAATATAAGAAAGAAAACTGCTAGAGAGTGTTCAAAGAAGGGCTACAAAGATGGTGAAGGGTGTAGAAGGCAAGATGTATGAGGAGTGGCTGAAGTCACTCGGATTGTTCAGCCTGCAGAATTGGGAAGAACTCATTGCAGTTTACGACTTCCTCACTAGGGGGAGTGGAGAGGCAGGCGCTGATCTCTGGTGACCAGCAATAAGACCTGGGGAAATGGTTTGAAGCTGCAACAGGGGCAGTTCAGGTTAGATATCAGGAAAAGTCTCTTCAGTGAGAGGGTGGTTGGATACTGGAACAGGCTCTCCAGGGCAGTGATTATGGCACCAAGTCTGCCAGAGTTCAATAAGCTTTTGGACAATGCTCTCAGGCACATGGTCTTATTTTTTGGGTGGTCCTTTGGGGACTCAGGAGTTGGACTTGATGCTTGTGGGTCCCTTCCAATTTGGGATATTCTATGATCCGATGATTATAACATGTAAGTCACTGCCTGGTAGTTTCTTTGAAATAGACTGAACCCAATTAGTCCAACTGATACTAGGTTTCCTTAAAGGGCTATCACAATCATTGGTAAGTGGTCTACTACGTCTTTCATTTGCAAGAGCAAATACATAGCTTGAAAATTTATGAAAAATGGATCTGGATACTTAACTACTCTGATTATTAAGTCATTTCTTAAGCTATTATGAATAAAGTATTCTATAATTAGAAATCACCACCTAGAAGCTGCAAACATGAAAGACAATGAACAAAATGTCACCTTTATTGAGAGATAAGTATTTGCTTCATCTGCATCAGAGGTGCCACTGAGGTAAATATCAGGAGCAGAATGGTTTGTACTTCTTTTAAAAATATATAATTTATTTTGTTAGCATGTATACAATCCATCAAGGAACAGGTAAGATATGATAGTCTTCTATGACAGTATTGATTTATTTGGACTACAATCTTAAACAAATCACTGAAGAGATTAGTGAAATAAATAAAATAATAAATGCTGTCTTTCCTTATTTTTGTGCGTATAGTGTTCTCAGTCAAATACATTGTATTACACACCAGTGAATGGAGAAAAATTTTAAACTTTCAGTGAATGCACATAGTATGGAAAATGGACAGCTGCACAGAGAAGGCAGAGAGCTGCTTAATTACTAGAAGCAAGTGTTGCATCCCTATCAAGGAGTCTTGAAAGCAGAATAATATGCTTTTAAGTTCAAGGACAAGTAGTAACAAATTATGTCAATCCAAATACTGATCTACTTCAGCCCCTTGGCATCTTCTGTTTTACTTTGGTTTCTAAATGAAGACACAAACACCTGTTCTTGCAGCAGGTGTTATTTGTTTATTATAGTTCTTCCTGCTGGGTTTTAATCAGCCTGCAGCTGCAGGATCCAGGAGTAATAACAGCCTATAGTACCAGATTTTCAAATACCAGCAGTATTAATTCAGAAAAAAAAAGAAATCATATTTCATTTCCATCATATGTTACCAATCATGTAATTTTTTTCTTTCTCACACTCCAAGTTACTAATTAGAGAATGAATTCATTTATAATGCTAGTAAATGAAGTTTTGAACATTATGCCCTGAGGATGATATTTGATTATGTTCTCCTAAAACATTTCTACTGCAAAGTCTCTAATTTTTGGAAGAAGATTCCCAAACCTCTGCCAATTTGTACTCTTTCCATTCTTTACTTTGAGAAGTATTGTTCAGGGAGAATCAAGAAGCTTAAAAAAATCAAACAACAAATTAACAATATGTAAATCCCTCCATTCAGATGCAATTGAAAGAAGAAAAAGGTACTCAAGGGACTCTGGGAGAAGTAGGGTAAAAACTTTCTGTAAAGAACTGTACGGTAAGAACATTGAAGCGATTATATAGAGACATCTGCCCATTAGGAAAGTGTTTCTGTATATTTAGATGTGTTTAAAATTTCTGATCCTAACTACTCTCTTCTATTCATGATCAGCATGCAATATTAATAGTTCTATTTATTGTCTATAATTAATAGAATGAAGTCATGGATTGAAGACTGCTAGATGCTGTGAAAAAATGTTATATACATTTTGCTTAGTAGTAAAGCAGTTATTATGTAAAGCTTACAAAATACAATAATTATTTTAAGTTACAAGAAGATAAGGATTGAGAAAGTGAGATTTTACTGTGTGGAATGATGGATAATTGCATCAAGATCAAGAGCATAGGTTTCATGCTTCTGTGTTTTTAATTGCAGTGGAAGACTTGAAGGATTTGAGATGAAAGAAAAAAAAAAAGAAAAAAAAGAAAAAAAAAGATTAGTCAGAGGATTGGAGAACTTCCATTAAGAGGAGAAAAGGAAGAAATACAATTCAAAACTGAATAGAAAGAATACAAGAAAACTCATGCAGATAAAATTGCATTCATAATCTAATATGTACACTTATGTAAAGCTAAGAAAGCTTTATTGTTTTCTATCAAAGTGAGATATTATTAAGATATTATTATGCCATGTCAGATGTTTCTACTTTTGTAGAAGCTATTTCAAAGCTATAAAAATTCACACCTTCAAACAGATGACATAATTTCACTGTAAATGAAATCACACTGACCACAGAACAAATGTTAAATATAACGTGAAACACATGTAAACTTAACATTGTTAGGTTTATGTGCCATGTCTATGGATCTGTTTGTAGCAGTAAGCTCAGGCCTTGTAAGATTGCCCAGGTGAATCAGAGGTGAAATATCATATAATCCTTGTGATATTTCATAGACAATGATGTTTTGAGATCATCTAACTAACCCATGGTATGCTTGAAAGACAAACAGTACCCTATTTCATATAACAGAAATATGAGACATGAAACACACTGGAAAACAAACTATAAACTTAGACTCACTCTCAGTCAAGATGTATCTATACAAGTTTCTGATTTAGATCAGCAAGTTTTTAAGCAGGTTTCCTCATCACAGAGTCATGGAATCATATAATCACAGAATGGTTAAGGTTGCAAGGGACCTCTGGACTAAGAGGTCCAACCTCCCTCCTCAACCAGGGATACCTAGAACTTTTTTGCCTAGGACCATATCTGGGCAGCTTTTGAGGATCCTCAAGGAAGGAGACTCCACAATCTCTCTGAGCAACTTGTTCCAGTGCTCCATCACTCACACAGTAAAGAAACGCTTCCTGATTATGTTTAGATAGAACCTCCTTTGTTCCAGTTTGTGCTCATTGCCTCTTGTCCTTACACTGGGGAGCCCTAAAAATAGTATGGCACTATCTTCTTTGCACCCTCCCTTCAAGCACATTGTTGAAATCCTCCCTGAGCTTCCTTTTCTCCAAGCTAAACAGTCCCAGCTCTCTTAGCCTTTCCTCACAGGAGAGATGCTTCGGTCCCTTGATCAACTTGGTGACCCTCTGCTGGATGCTTTCCATGTCTCTCTTGTACTGGGGGACCTGGAACTGGACACAGTATTCCAGGTGCAGCCTCATCACTTCTGAGTAGAGGGGAAGGATCACCTCTCGTGACCTGCTGGTGATACTTTGTCTAATACAGCCAAGAATACCATTAGCCTTCTTAGCAGTAATAACATATTGGTGATTCATGTTCAAGTTAATGTCCATCGGGACTCTTAGGTCCTGTTCTGCAGAACTGCTTTCCAGCTGGGTCACCCCCAGCATGTCCTGATGCCTGAAGTCTTTCCTCCACAGGTGCAGGATTCTGCATTTCTCTTTGTTGAATTTTATGAGAATTTTGTCATCCCACCTCTCCAGCCTGTCAAGATCCCTCTGGATGGCTGCACAACCCTCTGGTGAGTCAGCCACTTCCCCCAGTCATCCTCCACAGATTTACTGAGTGTACTCTACTCTACCATCCAGATCATTAATGAAGATATTAAATGGGACTGGACCCATTATTGACCCCTGGGGTGTTCTGCATGTTATTGGCCTCCAACTAGACTTTGCACCGCTGACCACTACTGTCTGGGCCTGATCACGCAACCAGTTTTCAGTCTACCTTACTGTCTGCTCATCTAGTCCATATTTCAGCAACTTCTTGTATGACGATCTTATGGAGGACAATGTCAAAGGCAATGTCATAGAATCACAGAATCATAGAATGGCTCGGGTTGGAAGGGACCTCAAAGATCATCTAACTCCAACCCCCCTGCCATAGACAGGGATGTCACCCACTAGAACAGGTTGGCCAAGGTCCCATCCAGACTGGCCTTGAACAACTAGGGGTGGGGTATCCACACCCTCTCTGGAAAACCTTTTCCAGTGCCTCACTACCCTTACAAAGAAGAATTTCCTCCTAATGTCTATCTATATCATTTTTTAGTTTAAAACCATTCACCCTTGTCCTATCATTATCTACCTGAGTAAAGAGTCCTTCTCCATCTTTTTTATAAGTACCCTTTAAGTATTGAAAGGTTGCAATGAGGGCACCCTGGAGCCTTCTCCTCTCCAGGCTGAACATGCCCAGCTCTTTCAGCCTTTCTTCATAGGAGAGGCGTTCCAGCCCTGTGATCATCTTCATGCCTCTCCTCTGGACTTGCTCTAACAGGCCCACATCCTTCTTGTGTTGGGGGTCCCAAATCTAGATGCAGTACAGGATGCAGGTCAGGCCTCACAAGGGCAGAGTAGAGGGGGACAATCACCTCCCTCAACCTGATGGCCACATCTCTTTTGATGCAGCCCAGGATGCAGCTGTCTTTCTTGGCTGCAAGTACGCACTGCTGGCTCATGTCAAGCCTTTCATCCAGCATAACCCCCAAGTCTTTCTCTGCAGGGCTGCTCTCAATGAGTTCTTCTCCCAGACTATATTCTTGTGTGGGATTGCCCCAGCCCAGGTGCAGCACCTTGCACTTGGACTTGTTAAACCTCATTAGGTTCTCATGGGCCCACTTCTCCAGCCTGTCCAGGTCCCTTTGAATGGGGACCTCTCTTCCTTCTTTGGTAGCAACCTCACCACTCAGCTTGGTGTCATATGCAAACTTGCTGAGGGTGCACTCAATCCCATCATCTATGTCATCGATGAAGATATAGAAAAGGACTGATCCCAAGACAGACCTCTGAGGGACACCGCTCGTCACTGGTCTCCACCTGGTCATAGAACCATCAACCACTACTCTCTGGGTGCAGCCATCGAACTAATATCTTATTCACCAGACGGTCCACCCTTCAAATCAATTTCTTTCCAATTTAGAGATGAGGATGTCGTGTGTGTACTGGGTCTGGCTGGAATGTTAACTTTCCCGGCAGCAGCCCATACAGTGCTGTACTCTGCACTTGTAGCTGGAACAGCAGTGTTATCACACCAGTGTTGTGTCTACTGCTGAGCAGCAGTGGCACAGCATCAGGCCTTTCTCTAACCCTCCTAGGGGGTGGGCAAAAAGTGAGGAGAGAAACATCACCAGGGCAGCTGACCTAAACCAATCAAAGGGATATTCCATAGCATGTGATGTCACACTCAGCAATAAAAGGTGGAAACAGGAAGAAGAGGGGAGTGGTGGGCTCTCGTTGGGAAAAGGTTGGTCCTCCTCTCGAACACCGGCTACGTGCGTTGAGGCCCTGCTTCAAGGACTTCCTCATTCCTACTTACCATGTTTAGTGTTGTCCTGGTTTCAGTTAGGACAGATTTAATTTTCTTCCTAGTAGCTGGTGGAATGCTGTGTTTTGGCTTAGGATGAGAAGAGTGCTGATAACACCCCGATGTTTTAATTGCTGCAGAGCAGTGCTTATACTAAGCCAAGGACACCTCAGCTTCTTGCTCTGTCCTGCCAACGGGCAGGCTGGGGTGCAGCAAGAGCTGGGAGGGGACAGACCCAGGACAGGTGACCCAAACTAGCCAAAGGGGTATTCCATACCATCTGACGTCATGATAAACAATATATAGAGGTGGCTAGCCGGGGGGAGGGGGGCTGGACTGCTTGGGGTTAGGCTGGGCATTGGTCAGCGCGTGGTGAGCAATTGCATTGTGCATCACTTGTTTGTACCCATTAATATTATCATCATTGTATTATTATTATTACTGTTATTATTATTATTATTATTATTATTATTATTATTATTATTATTATTATTAACAATTATTATTATTATTTTATTATTATTATTATTTTACTGTCTTATTAAACTGTCTTTATCTCAACTCATGGGCTTCACTTTCCATTTCTCTCCCCTGTCCCAGAGAGGGAGGGGGGAGGGTGAGCGAACAGCTGTGTGGTGTTTAGCTGCCAGCCGGGTTAAACCATGACAAGTGTTCAGTTTTACAATAAATGAAATAGATTCCTTCCAGATAGATATGCTCCAGAAGCACATCTACTGATCACAAGTATTCAGCTACTTAAACTAGACTTAAAATTCTTTGAAATACACATATTACAGGTGCTGGCTTTCAGCAGTAACGAGACAACTGAAGAAAGGGAAAAACTGCTGTGCAACAGCAGCTTAGAGAGAGGAGTGAGAAACACCCCTGCAGACCCCAAGATCAGTGCAAAAGGAGGGCAGGAGGTGCTCCAGTTCAAGAACTGTTTACTCCAGTGTGGGTCCATTCCATAAGGTACAGACCTTCAGGAACAGAGTGCTCCAGCATAAGTGTCCTATGGACTGGAGCTCCTGAAGCTCCTGCTTGGGCTCCTCTCCACAAGCTGCAGTTCCTGCCAGGAGCCTGTTCCTCCATGGGCTGTAATATGCTGCAAACTCCTTTAAGCCATACTGTGTGGGGTCCTCCACAAGCTGCAGTGTAGTATCTGCTCTGGCATAGTCCTCCATAAGGGACAACCTGCTTCACCATAGTTCTCTCCATTGGTTGCAGGGTGCCTGGAGAACCTCCTCTTGCTCCTTCTTCACTGATCTTCGTGTCTATATGGTTGTTTCTCTATACGTTTTTCTTAATACTTGCTCTCACAGCTGCTGCACAACATTTTTTCCCCTTTCTTAACTGTGCTATCACAGAGGTGCCTCCAGTGTTACTAAGGGGCTCAACTTTGACCAGAAATAGGTCTGTTTTGAAGCCAACTGGAACCAGCTGTATCCAACATGGGAACAGCTTCTGCAGATCCTCTGGTACCTAAACCTTGCCGCATGAATCCAATACAAGGGATGTGGCAGTGTGTGCCATTTTTTTGATCTGAAAAAAACTCTGTAAAGCCATCTTTCTAATGGAAGTGCTTATTTATAGTTAATGCAGCATCATGGGGAGAGTAATGTGATATATAACAATTTAACCAACTTGATTTAGTCTGAAGTTCTGCTGTTTGCAGATATTTTCACTCTTACTTTTGTCAGTGTTGTTTCTCTGGGGGCAAGTGTTGATTTTTTGATGTTGTTGTTTGCTTGTTTTGCTTTTGAAAAAAGCTTCATTATTCTTTTTTTCATTATCTTTCTGAGATAAGAAGAACTTTAATATCCTGAGCCCTGACCACTAGAAGTATCATAAAGGGGAGAGAGTAAAGAATAGATATGTGGCTCTTAATTAGACTTTAAATTAGGAGAAGTGCTATCAAGGACACAGCCATTTCAAGCATCTCTTGAGAGAAGAATGTCAATGATCAATACAATTTTTCATTTATGAAGAGAAGCAGCAGAGGTAGAAAAGAAAGAATGGAAGTCTTTTAGTTTTTCTTTTGTTTAGTCAATCTTTCATACTTCCTGGTGGAAAATATCATAATTGTTCCAGTTTCACATATTAAAAATAGACATTTGTAAAGTATTGTCAGTAATTATGATATGCTAATAGCCTTTCTTTAAAATCATGCAGTTAGGTATTTATTTTTAT
Source organism: Anas acuta (assembly GCF_963932015.1). Classification (NCBI taxonomy): domain Eukaryota; kingdom Metazoa; phylum Chordata; class Aves; order Anseriformes; family Anatidae; genus Anas; species Anas acuta. The sequence continues at coordinate 20,152,234 of NC_088982.1, forward strand.
AAAGAATGACATTCTCATCTAATGTATCACCAGACTGAAAGGTTAGATCTGTACTAAGAATATTCCATAGAAACACAGAAAGCACTGCAAATGAATTCATCATTATTTAGCTTTTGCCCTTGCTTTTCATCATAGATGAAGCAGACACAGTGAACATTTTTATATTTTCTACTATTTTTAAGGCATAACAAGAGCCTCATGCAATAAAGGGTTACATGAATGGACATTGACAGAAACAATATTTGTCCTGGGAGTCCTTGCTTTCATATGTTGAAATTTATAGTTCATTTTGCTATTGAACTGGTGATATCTAATATTAACCTCTAATATTAGATACTGTATATCCCCCCTAAAAGTTAACGCTAGAGCTGGTCCAAAAGGCCAAGTCAAAAATTGTTAAAATTCAGGAAAACATCATGGAATTTGTTCCATTAGGATCTTTCCTAGATAACTTCTGTTGATTGTTACTGAAAACATGGGCCACAGGCATTTTAGCCAGTCTTAGACCTGGTGCCTCAGTTTCTCCAAGAAATACAATAGCTTAAAAACTTCCAGTTTTGGATGGAAAATCCAAAGACCTAGTTGAATGTGAAGATAACTGGCTGTTATAAATGACTGAGTCCCAAATAGGGTTACAATCAAAGTTTACAATTTATTAAATGAATAAATTTAATAATTTTTTTTTGTTGTAAGCAAACAGCGCTGGGTGCGCCAGGAGTCTGCTCCACCAAGATGCACACCACTTACATCAGGTGGCTGTTTTTTATGCTCCTAAACTAATACATATTCATCACCACTTTTGGAAAAGGCAGGGTTATTATAACTAGTTTCCCGGGACCCAAAACATCCCACGAATGCATACGAATCAGTCTCCGGTGGTCTCTCTGGGAGTCGCTCGTACTGAAGGCTCGTAGTCTTCCTCCCAGGCTTTGTCCTTTGGTCGTTCTTCAGCTTCCCCCCCCCCCCCCCCCCCCCCCTTATTTAGTAGTCTCTGGGCCAGATGTCAGAAAGTTGTGTCTCGTGCAATAGTCAGGAGTTATCTCAAAAAACTCTCCCCTATTCTCTTATCTCCCAGACCCGAGTCACAAGGTTTACCCTTCAAACCCTCTATCGACATGAACTACTAGACCATTCTTTTGCAAGATACAAGAACTCTATACACTAACCACTCTGTTTCTCTTGGACTTGTGGTTATTTATACAAGGGAATGTAAGACAGAAGGTCACATTTCATTATGAGGCCCTAGCATTGTTCCATATTGACACAAATCAGATGAACATATTTCACATGGCCATCTGTTAAACTCAATAATTGGGAAGTGTACTATAAGATTTGGAGTTGTAGCCTTAAGAGCACCTGAGAGAATTCATTGTTTTTGAGGAAAAGGTTGGATCAAGATCCTCAGTCAACTGTTTTTTGGCAATTACAATGCTTCCCAAGCACATAGAAAGTGTGTGGCACGCACAAGACTAAGTAGCCAAGCTATTAGTTATCTAGCAGGCAGCAGCAGAGATGCCTATGAGCAAAATCCTAGTGTACTGCTCTGTGGAAGTCTTGCTTCAGAAAATTAATTGAAATACAAACTTGTGTGTGCATGTGAATGTGTATATATGCAACACACATACAAAGATAAATATGTAAATAGTATATATAAATAAAATACATATTATGTATTTAAAGCACTACAAAGGTATTATTGCAATAAATAAATCTCCAGTACTTGTATGAGTCACCTCGACCAGATTTCCAACAACTTTTAAGAGAAGGTCTTGAAGTCAGTGGTGACGTATTCTGCACAGCATGCACCATCAAAACATGTCCTTCCCAGCAACCCAGTTCTTGTAACACACTGCTTACAAAGCCTCCAGACTTGAACCAAAGCCAGGTCATGATACATTGTCTTTGCTATATTAATTAGCATCAGTTCAAATTTCTAAGTTATCACAGGAAATAATGAATTCTTTAAAGAATAGTATGAAACTCTTATGATTAAACAAATCTTCAGGAAGTTGAGATAGTTTTGAAAGGGTTAGAGACAGTCTGAGCCCTAGTTGTGCAAAAATATAAAATACCTGACTACCATCAGGAGTCAGAATTTTCTTGAAAAACAACTTTTGAATAAGATTTAAGTGATAGATTTATAATTAAACTATCAAAGTAGCATACAGGTAGTATCAGGCAATTTTATGAACACTACCATATTCCAAATCACCTTCCTCTCGCAAGTCCAAACAACTGTATATCTTGGTCACTTTTAGTTCAGACTCAACAGGGGATTTAAATCAGTCATCTAGAGCTATCCTGTCATAATTCAGCTGTTTTATAACTGTGCACCTGAAAGATAGCATTGACTACAAATTGTATGCTTTCACATTTTGTTTGAAATCCGAAGGGAAGTGTTAAATATTTCAGCCTCTTTTAAACTTTCATTTTCTTACTTTCACTCTTCATTATCATTTTCTACATGCAAGGGAACTTGCTAGGTTTTCTATGCACACCCCAAAAATTAGCTTCCCAGGTGCATTCTGCATATAGATGACAAATGACTAGATAGTAAGCTGAGAATGGATCACAAAATATTAACACTGCGTAAAGCTCTGTAAATCTAAATCAATAATTATGCCATACCTCATCTTAATGAGAAAGTGGGCTAAAGGCTTTCATACTTCTTGAGTTTCTACTGTTTTTTTTTGTTTTTTTCCACACCACACAAAGTTTAGAAACTTCCAGAAAAAAAGCTCAGATGATTTATCTATGTAACACCAACCAAAAGAATTTTCTACAAAGATAGGAAGACATCCCTGGTGGGATGTGAATTGGCACACGACAGTTGATCTTTCCATTATTTTTTAGACATTTCCAAAAGATGAGATTGATGAAAAATCTTTGGGGTGCCTTATGGCACTTTGAGACTAACCTCACACATACATGTTTGAAAATGTGTCTACATTCACCCAGCATGAATGAGCAAAAGGTTTGGATTTAGGCACAGACCTGACTTTAATCCATGCTCAAAGTAAAATAGATGTGCATGGAGTGTGCTGGAAGGTACATGTACATAGGTTCCATGAATCTTCAAGTTCTACAGGACAAGGAAAGAAAGGAGTCTTAAAACTAAGAAATCAAAAAGTCACTGGTTTATTTTAAGTTGAGAAAAATCCCCACATGGGCTCTGGGCCATCAATTTTGGAATGCATCTGCATTTAACATAGCTGTTAATTTCAATTATAGCAATGGAGAGGGACGCTGTGCCTCCCCATCCTTACTACTTTCAACCTGTAAAAGATCCCACCGCATTTAACAGAAGAAAAAACAATCTCCATTTTAAGTCATTGATTTCTTATTCCCAATCAGTAATCCATAGTCTACAGACACTTCAAACATTAACATATTTTAAGATTTAAAGAATATTAAAGTGTATAACAGCACAACGCTGAAAATAAACTTTATTAACCTAAGTGGTTTTAGTTGTTTCTTGTTTTTTGAAGGAACAAAATACATCTATGTCTGTTAAGAAGTGGGGCATGAGGCTATAAAGTATTTTCTAAAGTAATTTGATCTTTTAAGTGCTAAGAAAGATGCTTAAGTGAGGTAAAAAGTGCAGTTGCAACCTGCAGCCCAGGCCCCTTCTGCCTGGCGGATGGGGCACAGCCCAGTGCCCTGGGGACCCAGGGTCTCTGCCCAGGCGGGAGCAGCTGCTGCTTTCCCCTTTGCAGACTCAACCAGTGGTGAAGCTGAGCATGTCCCAGAGACACATACAGGACACTGGCATAGCTGGTCACGCAGACTGCCCCAGCCAAGGATTGCCTTCAACAGCACTTACACCCGGGACTCCTGTAAAACACAGACATGGACAGCAGAGATCCCTTCCTCCTCTCAAGCTGGCAGAGAAACAGGCCACCCACTGGCGCGGGCACACAGCACCTCACTGCTTCACAAACATATTTCTGGATCCCTTGGGTAACAGCACAGGCCCTCTGTCCACCTGGCACCCCTGGGCACTCTTACATATTTCACAGGTCCTCTGTTTACCTGTTGGTCTGGCTTGAAGTTCGCTGCAAACATGCAACACTTACATACTTGTCCCTCATTTAAAACACATTTACAAGCCCCCGTGGGTGTACCAGCATGGATGTACCACCTGCCTGATGTCCCAACCAAGGCCCCTACTACTCACCAGCTGGTCCTGCTTAATATTTGCCAGCAAATACGCATGCACACACTATGCACAACAGGTTTGGGGAAGATACAGACGCTCAGTCCCCCCAGTAGCTGTTTTTTAATCCTTTCAAGTCATACACACACACATACAAGCCCACACAGTCATACCAGTCTCCCCCCTCCCCCCCCAGTAGCTGGTTTTGGAGCAGATACCATTGCTGTTCCAACGCCTGGGACTAGAAAATCCCACTCGCTCTAGCAGCTGGCATCGAGACCTCTACCTCACTCCAGTAGCTGGCGCCACAGTCTGCGGGTCTATGTCCCAGTCCGACTCAGAAGCTGGCACCCAGTCCACACATGCCAGTCACCCCAGTAGCTGGCACTCTGGGCGCAAAGTATGTAGGAGCTTTCAGATTCCCCACACACCCACAGGTGCTGATAGTAGGACCCTCAATCACTCAGTAGTTGGTACAGCAGTCTGTGTCCCTACACACCTGGACTGACTCCAGTAGCTGCCGCCAGTTTCACTCACACACATACAGACAGGTCTTGCCAGTAGCTGGTATGTAGTAGAATTATTATTCACAAATTCCGTCTCTTTCCTTACCAGTTAGTACAACTGCCCAGACTTGGTTCCTATCCCTGACTCCCTTTCTTATTATCCCTTGTTGCATTGGAAAAGGCCCTTGACCAGGTACACTTAAAGGAACAGACACTTGCCTTCTGCATACACTTCTAGAGATAATTGTGGTGAAGATCTAAAACATACTATGAATGACATTGCACCACAGAGAAACATAGCATAATGATTTAGTTAACAAGTGATTCTCTAACAGTAGCTATGTGCAGCGAAGAAATATATGATGATTTCTCCTTATTCAATTGACACTTCACTGAAAAGGCTGGGGTCAAATCTATCCACTGAAAAGATAAAACAAAACATTTAAGTGTCTCTAAAAAGAAAAACAGCTGCAAAGTATTTTTATTTATTTATTTATTTTTAATGTCACTGTGTTTTATACATACTAGCCTATGTCATACTGGTTATCTTTCTATATTTTGTTCATGCTTGGCATATAGAAATGCATAGTGTGTGTTTAAGCCCTGAATAAATTGCAATGATTCTCCCCATTATTATATCACATTAAAGAGTAAAGAAGTTTTACCTTTTATTATTATTATTATTAAAGTTTAGACAACACTGTCAGATATATGGTCTGCTTTTTGGTCCTGTGTGGAGCCAGGAGCTTCACTATGATCCTTGTGGGTTCATTCCAACTTGGAATATTCTATGATTATATAAACTATGGTAGTTTTCTGTAACCACAACAGACACTCATATTAAGTTACTTAAGTATTGTTAATAAGTCTCAGTATTTCTATATGAGAATAAAAATACCACTTGACTTTTTTAGAGCACCTCCTGGTTGTGGATTTCAGGGTGATCCAGCAACACAAAATTTCATTAGAATTTCAAGTTCCACAGTTGATTAGTACAACAGGTGATTTTTTCCTAGATATCATGCTGAAAGCTATCGTAGAAACACAACAGGGAAATTAGCAGCAGTTTTATCTAAAGAGCTCACTAACTAAACTATGAGCCAACACCAGTCCAAAAGTATCTTGACCCCAATGAAGCATTAAGCTGAACACTACACATAGGATGCATCTGATCACCTGTGTATTCCTTAATACATTTAAAGTATCTTCCAGACAAGAGCTGGTTTACATGGTTTTAATTTTAACCAACTGAAAGTGTTCCTGATACAAAATAAATAAAATAAAATAAAATAAAATAAAATAAAATAAAATAATAAAATAAAATAAAATAAAATAAAATAAAATAAAATAAAATAAAATAAAATAAAATAAAATAAAATAAAAAAATAAAATAAAATAAAATAAAATAAAATAAAATAAAATAAAATAAAATAAAATAAAATAAAATAAAATAATAAAATAAAATAAAATAAAATAAAATAAAATAAAATAAAATAAAATAAAATAAAATAAAATAAATAAAGAATAAAAAAAAAACAATTGTTTGAAACTTTTCACACATTTTATACCTTGTCAGACAGCAGGAAACTCAAATGCATGCCAAAAGAGCCTGCTGTCTGCCCTGCTCTGATGTCACTTTAGAGTTATATTTTCCATCTCTTTATTTCCAAGGAAAGGGAAACAAGAGCCTGAGCTTGTTTACAGCCCATTTATTTATTTATTTATTTATTTATTTTTATTTTAATCACATTCTTCCTGGACAACAGTTGTTTCTAATTGACTGACAGGTCATATGTGAGTATGACACTGAGATCTTTTTATTAACTCCTTCTGATTACTGTGTTTGAGAGATGATGTGATTTAATTACAGAATTTGGTTATATATTTAAATGTTTTTTGAGGTTTCAGGATGGAGTGGTGTTGGTAAAAAAAAATGTGAAAACTGTTTCATTGTCCTCCAAATGGATACTTATAGTGACTTCAGTCAATAAAGGAAATCAAATCAATGCTATGTCATGTCCCAGAGCTTTCACCATGCTTTCACCATGACAAAGGTGAAAGTATACTTTTGGTATGCATCCAAACTGTCATTAAAGACCAGTAAATTATGATTACGTAGCATGTTTTCTGTGAGTATAAAGAACTCAATAAGCATTGAGAGATACACTGCAGTTAATGAGGAAAATACAAAATGAGGCTAGCAAATGATGACTCAAAGGAGTTCTGAATAAATCCTATGAGAAGACCACTCTGTGAACATATTAAGTGTGATATGAAGTGCAAGTCAAAGAATACTGTTATGGGGTTTTGTAGTTATCTACTTTTATTCTTTTCAAACATACCAGAAAAAAAAAAATACAGTGTTGTGGTACTGGAAAACTCAAAAACTGCAAAATAATCAAATCTTTGTATAGTGCATTGAAATTTTGTAAGGCAAAGTCCATCAAAGTACATAGATAATTAATGTTTTCACATAGTTAGAAATTCCAAGGGTGTAATAGTCACTGAATGATGACCTGAATAATGCAGACTGTTGACCCATGTCTAGTAATTTTGGTGTCATGCCCTTCTAATATTTGTCTCAGTCCATCCTCATTTAAAGTCTTCAAATAAGTTATATTTTACTGCTTCCCTGATAAGCTGTTTCAGCAATTAATTACAATATTTTGTCTTATTTAGCAGATGTTATTAAAATTTGTTTAACTTCTAGAATTGGATTGTCATGTTCTTTTCTTCTACATTAAAAGCCAGCATGCTGTCAGCAGTCCTTGATTCTTGTGGGTTCTTATTGATAAAGTAATCTCAACATAAATTAAATGTCTTAGTTTCTTGCTATAAAACATGATTTCCTTAACTTCAAATTATTGCTGTAATTCTTGTATCCAAACCTCTCCAGTTCCTCAAGATTTCAAATTCCATACTGGTTTCATTAATTTAATGTACAGAGGTAATAGAATTTCAGAATGCTTACTTTCCATTTTCATGCAAGGGGCTTAGAAATATAATTCAGAAATTGCATTGGCCTTCAGTGCTACAGCATTAGAAAAAGATCACATGTTCAACTGTTATCAACCATGACCTTAAGTTATTTTCCATACTTTATCTTTGGTAATTGTCACCTTGAAAATATTCTTAAGTAAAAACTATGCTTAAAAACTAGCATATGCCATCTACTGAGTTTAATTCCAAGTAGTGTGAAACTGCATGATTCTGTGAGATGATGAAGAACATTCAACATGTGTAATGCAAGTGTTCTGATTATTCTAAGAGTCAAGAAATCTCCATATTTCAAAAAATTAAATTAAAAAGTTGAACTGTTAAACATACTTAACAAAAATGATAAGACTTTACTAATTTGTCAGTTACAATTTAGTCTTTTTACTGCTTACAGATTAAAAAAAAATAAAATTAAGACCCAATCCTACCCATCTTAATGTCTTAATGGAAGTACTCATTGTTATGGGAATTATCAATAATTTTGAAAATCTCAGTTTTGAAACTAAACTATTTAAACTTAACTATTGAAAAATATTCTTGCTTGGTTTTAACATTTTTAAAAATATAATGGCTGATTTATTTTATGATTCTAGAAATATGTATCAACTTCCTTATCACATTTCATTTTTAAATAATATTCTAAATATTATTCTTGTGGATG